>NC_141834.1:17389007-17476507 GCF_982586985.1 Callionymus lyra
TACTTCAAACATATACTTCAAATATATACTTCAAACATATACTTCAAACATATGCTTCAAATATATGCTTCAAATATATACTTCAAATATATACTTCAAACATATACTTCAAATATATACTTCAAATATATACTTCAAATATATACTTCAAACATATACTTCAAACATATACTTCAAATATATACTTCAAATATATACTTCAAACATATACTTCAAATATATACTTCAAACATATACTTCAAACATATACTTCAAACATATACTTCAAATATATACTTCAAACATATACTTCAAACATATACTTCAAACATATACTTCAAACATATACTTCAAATATATACTTCAAATATATACTTCAAACATATACTTCAAATATATACTACAAATATATACTTCAAATATATACTTCAAATATATAATTCAAATATATAATTCAAATATATACTTCAAACATATATTTCAAATATATACTTCAAATATATACTTCAAATATATAATTCAAATATATAATTCAAATATATACTTCAAACATATATTTCAAATATATACTTCAAATATATACTCTGTGAATTGAAATAGTCACAGATTTCGAACCTTCCGATGAAGTTCGTGAGAGACGGAGTCGAACAAACGCTAAAAAAAAGTGGCGCCGAGTGACTCCATATTATCATGTCATCCCCGTCCATGAGGAAAAACCCACATTCTCGGATAATAAACACACTTCCACTCTGTGACCTGTCCCTCCTTTTTTTCTTTTTTTCTCTCTCTCTCTTCTTCCTGCGCTCTTAAGCCCTTCATATCATCCCGGGGCCTCTGGGTTGATGTCTCAGACCCTAATTCGAAAGCAAGTTTGATGGATGGATGAGCAGACAGATGGGCGGGGGTGAGGATCGATGGACCGATAAACGAATTGGCAGACAGATGGACGGATGAACAAATGGATGGGTGGATAAGTGGATGGGTGAATGGATGGATGGATAGGCATTTTTACACATGGCTGTCCGTCTGCATTCCTGTCATGTCCAAGGGTTTGATTTTCAGCCCGGCTTCTAAACTAAACGCACAATTGTGTGTGTGGGCGCCAACTTTTTTCTTTTTTTTTCCGTCGTCTTGTGTGTGAATCAGGCATCTGAGCGCAGCCAGACAGGTTATCTCGACGGGATGTGGCTCAGACGGGCGAGTTGATATTTATTCAGACGGGCACGTCTGATATCTGATTGGCGAGTTGTTCCGCCGTACGACCCGGTGTTGTTTAATCAAGTGCGCCTCGCAAAGATCAGATTCGGGGGCCACGAGACCTGAGACTTCTGCGCCGGGTTCGTCTTCATATAACAGCTGCTTCCTGTGTTTTGAGCGCGACGAACCCCCCAGTCGTGATGATGACGTTTGAACTTGTTCCGTTTATACTGAAATAAAACGGTAAAATGACTGTATAAATGTATTTCAAGGGATCAAAAGGATTTATTTATGCAGTTTTACTCTCATTTTTTGTCATTTTTACCACGAAAATTGACAATTTTTCAACATATTTATTAAATATTTTCAACAAAATATTTGGCTTTTCTTGACCGGATGAACCTTTAAAAGCTTAAACTTAAATTTGTTTTACAATAATTAAGACTCCGCTTGCATTTTCTTGCTATTACAAAGACACCGTTTCTTTGAGTGACTTAACAGACATCAGAAATGTTGCATGGGCCAAGTTCTCCCTTATCTACACAATTGTTTTTGATAGTAACACAAGGTTAATTTAACATAAGCTTAAATTTAACCCTGTAAAGTATTTTAAAGTTCGGAACTGAACAGTGTACTTGCTAGCTTAGCTAGTCAACTACAATGCTACGTGCAATAATTCCGAGATAAATCTATTTGTTCAGGCTTTTCCCTGCATTTTCTCGTACTCCTGTGTTGTTCTCAGTATTATCTTGATCTTTAAAGTATGTACTTTTTTGAGTATTGTTTTGATTGTTTAAGCGCTTTGTGACCCTGGTCTCGAAAAGCGCTATATAAATAAATATTACTTACTATTACTTACTTTGTAACTTATATTGGATCGAGGAACGGTTCCAAAATAATTAAAAGTTTAGGAAGTTTTAAACTGAAGGGTTTACTTGCTAGCTTAGCTAGTCAAAAACTGTGCTACGTGCAATAATTCTGACGTAAACTTGATAGATACTTTATTCATCTCCTAAACTTAAGCACCTCGTAACGTATAATGGATCGAGAACTGTTACAATAACGCAGGGGTGGACAATTAAAATTCATCAAGGGCCACATTTAATTCTGTGAACGTTGTTAGGGGCCGTCAAGAAAAAAGAAACAAAAAAAACCCTAAAAAAAAAAACATGCGTCATTAGGCTGTGACATTTATTAAGCTAAATAAGATGCTATTTTATTCTTGTATGGAAGAGTTATCTCAAAATATTTCTTCAATTAACTTAAAAAAATGTTTTGAGGGATTAATAAATACACAAAAAATTACACACAAAAAGGAGGGAAGTGTTATGTGAAAATGTAAATGAATAATAAATACAAAATACGTTTGTTAATGCATTAGAACCATTTATACACGATCATACTTTGACATTACGAGGGCCGCATAAATACAGTGACTTTACCCAGGTCTGCAATACTGTAAAGTGTCGGACAAATAGAATCAATACATTTTTTTTTAAAGTAAAGCTGACGTCAAACCCTGTCAACGAACCCTAGTCTTACTTCTAAACATCGTCCACTTCAACCACTTTGACATGAAAAAAAACCCTTTTCCCGCCAAAACGACGACTTCAAATTCACTTCATCACATCGCACCGAAAGCGACCATTAATAATCGTGGCATCGCTTTGACAAAACCCCACGTGGACGTCCTGTCACGACCATAAAGGACAAGTCAATAGCCACCTTCGTCGTCCCCCGAGTCTCGAACCACAGATGTCTTGGCGCTGGATCCGCTCGGTTGACTCTTCTGATCCCTTGATTCATTTGTGTCGCATCAACGTTCAATTATCCCTCGGACACCCCCTCGCCCTTTTATTGTTGTTGTTTGTTTGTAATTGATCGTTTTAAATCTCGCTACCTTGTTGTTGATTTATTTATTTATTTCCAACCCCCCCCCCACCTCCTCTGAGCTCTAAAGCTTTTAATAGCCGTAACCTTAGCGGAGGAGAGAGCCGGGAATGAGTCATTAATTATAGGACAATGGTTTGGCCAGAGGCCACCGAGTGCAATCTATGAATTAGGAGCCGGCCAACAATTCCATTTGCATAACACCGGCGGACTAGATTGAGGTTCCTGTGCAATTTACGGAGGAACAGTTGCAGAGCTAATGCATCAACTGTCAAAAAAGAAGAGGCCGCTCGACCGTTCTTAATAAACCATCCCTCATCTCTGCAATCACTCCAAGAAATGATTGCTCTCTTCCTTTACATTAGCATTTCCTCTCGTCCTTTTCTTCTTTTTTTTTTTCTTCTCACGACTTTACTCACACTGACGTGACTCCACGCAATTATTCCCAGAGTGCACCATTGTCTCCGCGCACCTAACACGGAGGTGGACCTCGTCGTCTTACTAAAGAAAATACCGACAGGAAAATCTATGGTAATGACGTCTATTATAAAAGGTTGAACTAACGAGTCGACGTCAAAGGTTCTCGGGAATTGAATGTTGTTGGATTTATTTTTCCTTCAGTGGATTCGTCGTGAATGTAATTTTAACTGAGGGGTGTCAAGTACAAGTACATTTATACCACTGTGATGTGGACGAGGGTGAAGCTTTTTTAGTGTCAGAATCAGAAACTTTTATTGCGATTATTGTTAACGCAACACAAAAGGGATTTTTTTTTGTGTTTTTTTTTAATCGGATGTAGAAATGTTTTGAAATCAAGTGGTGGATGAAGAAACATATTTATGGGATTGAAAGAGGGAGAGGTTCTCCTTTGGGGTCAAATGACCCTCATGTTATGTTTACCAAGTTTCCAAAATAAGTACTTGGTTATTGTGAAAGTCTTAAAGTTCAACTAAGTACCGTATTTTCCGCACTATAAGGCGCACTTAAAAGCCTTTAATTTTGGGTGACTTGTTTACAAACACTTTCATGACTCTGCGCCGACTGAGCCGACACGCCATGGGTGGGATTATGGCATTGCTTATCACGGGGTTGGATTTACCATGCACGTCACATCATGGCGGACGTCTATTGAGTGATATTACTGCCACGGTTTTGAGCCAGCGTGGCTCTCGGTTGTTGTACACTCAAAATCAAAGTCTTAAAGTTTCAACTAATGTCTATGTCAAAGTGGGTCTCAAATAGATCTATTGTATCATCAGTGTCAGTTTGTACAAAACTCTCTTTTCATTGAAATATGTACATTAGAAAATGTTCTTAAGCCCCGCCCACTGAAAACACTTTTCTGGAGGTGATATCTTGTTGACCATAACAACACCCACTCTGCTGTGATTGGTCAAACATCAAGGTTTGCCACTATGTGTCATCAATCCCGGAAGTCTCCACCTTCGAGGGACTCGTTGTATAAACAAAGCGGGTGTGATTACAGCTGGAGGAGTGAAGCCATTATTGCATCATAATGGACTCTCGTAACCTCGTTTGCCCAGATTTCATACCAACTTTCTAAAGTGATACGTTGAAAACATGTTCATGATGAGGGACTTACTGCATCTTGGAGAGAAAGATTCAACATTTGAAACATGTGGGTGAGTCAGGAGAGTTGAGTTTTCACGTGAACTGACCTTTAAACAAACCTGAAATAATGAATTACATTCATTTTCGTAATGTTCTTCTAAATATTTAAGTTCTCTCATGACGTTAAAGGTCTTTTTCTCCGTCCTTTCTTTCGTCTAACATGACGGCCCCTCAGTCATGCCACATAATGCGGCCCCCGAAGGAACTGTGATTGACGCCCCTTTGCTATAATTATTACGTCAATCAATCAATTTGGTCGGTCGGTCGCGTATTTAAAGAGGCGTAGACTAGTCGTCAGCCAGAGACCTGCGATAGCTCCACTAGAAAAGATCATCTAGAGCACATATTGTACATATATATACTAGAAGAAACACAGATATAATTCAGATAAAATAAGCCTCAGACTCTTACTTCCTTTTAGGGGAATATATATCGAGACTCCTGGACTAGAGACGTCCAAAAGACAAAGATGTCCTCGTAGTGTCCCAGGTGTTTTACGGGGCCTCGTGCTAGTCGGTCACGTCTAAATCGACTTAACAAGAAATCCTCCGCGGCTCGACTCGCTCGCTGACCTCGCAAACACGCCTTAAATCAATCAAGTCAAGGTCAAACTCTGACGCCCTAAAAACAAAAAAAAAGGTTTCAAGGAAGAGTGGAAGTTTAATTTAAAGGAAAATTGTTCTGGATTTAATCCATCCCCAGCCGACGCATCAACAGCCGTGTCAATGCAGCTGTAATTAAAGGTTACATCAACCAACGTCTCCCAGCAGGTGGTCCGCCTCTCTTGACCCCCCCGTGCATGTCAGGAGCCCCGATTCTCTCCAGTGTCCCTCTGCATTAACCTCAATCGCCTTGACATCCCGCGAGTAACGGCGTTCAAGCAGACACTTTAAGAAAAGAGAAAACTTGATAGTTGGCTTTTAGGTTATCTTTGATTTAGAAAACAATAGGTTAGCATACCTGCTAGCTATGCTAATGGATGGTAAGTAAGTAATATTTGTTAGCATACCTGCTAGCTATGCTAATGAGTGGTAAGTAAGTAATATTTGTTAGCATACCTGCTAGCTATGCTAATGTGACTAATTCTTCTAGCAATCACAACTAAAATACTTAATAACTAATTCTAGTTAATACTTCTTTTTATAAAGTGTTGTATTATATTGTTTCAGGATGGTTTTACTTTCATTAACCCGCTATAAATTACAATGTTTCTAAATGTTGTTTTTAAAGCTAATATAAGCTTTTTGGTGAAACAACAAATCTTTTTTTAGCACGCAAAAGGAGGAATCAAATGTTTACTTTTGCACATGTTCTTATCATTTGTTTTCTTATTCTACTTGTTAGCATAAAAGTTAGCATACGTTATGCTAATATGCTATTGCTTGAAAGTTTAGGTTATCTTTGATTTAGAAGAAAATAGGTTAGCTTACCTGCTAGCTATGCTAACGGATGGCTAATTCTTCTAGCAATCACAACTAAAATACTTTTTTTTATTAACAAATTCTAGTTAATACTTATTTTTATAACGGGATTCAGGATGGTTTTACTTTTATTAACCTTCTTTAAATGACGATGTTTCTAAATGTTGTTTTCAAAGCTATTATAAGCCTTTTGGTGAAACAACTAATATTTTTTCAACACACAAAAAGGAGCATATGTTATGCTAATATTCTATTGCTTGAAAACAAATGTTTATTTAATACGGATATATATATATATATATATATATATATTTATATATACAAATCAATCTTTATACCTTAAATTTTACACTGCAACTTTGTTTTTTAACTTCAATTATATTTTCCTTTTTTTCCTACCATTACTTATGTTTTTGCCATTTTTAGTGGGGTTATTTTCATCACTACTTCCCTCTGTAATTGGTCCCAAATTCGTGCTAATCAATCAAAGCGGTTGTTGATTGATGGCCCAGATATGCTGTAGTGAAGCCTGAAAACACAACCATCAAGATATTATTTGCTGCGAGTCTAAAGTAAAACGAGGCGCGAGAGTTCGAAGCCAAGTTTCCAGCCATTCACTTGCAGTGAGACAAACTTTCTCAATACATCTTTATAATAAATCAACTTTTTTTTTTTTCTCCAGTGACTCCACAGAGGCTTGAGTGTGTATTTTGTTGATTTTAAAGCCTCACTTAATCTGTTTTAGTGCTCAGTAGATCACACCCAAACTCCCAAAAGTACTTCATGAACATTTATTAGTTTTCTGAGCTCACACTTACAGCTGAACATATCGACTCGCTGAAAACTACCGAGGGCCGTAACTCTGAGTATGAGTCACTCATGTGCTTCGATTTTTACTATAATTTAGGGGATTGAGTTTTATCGAGGGGCGCCAGCCAAAATAAAAAAAATAAAAAATAAACACTGGTGGTAGTATTTCAGTGTCTTCAGTGCCTGCATTTGATCCCTTTATTGTATCTCAGTTGTTTTTATCATGAACTACTTTGTGTTACACAGGACTCCGGATAAATAGTTAAGTATATTTTGGGCACTTCTTTTAATGGCGGTGACAAGATAACTTGTAACAATGTTCCTTTGTTACTAAGTGCAGCATGGATTATACATCACTAGATAAAGGCAAAAAACCATTGCATTAGCGAATTGCTGTCTCTGGTCCCTGCAGGAACTGCGTAGTACCCTGGGATTTACCCTCGGCTTATTGCTATGAACTAAGTAGGTGAGAGGAAATCGATATCTGGTGACAGCTAGTCAATCTGGAACTCAATGCTGGAACTCCCGTCCGCTTAAAAGGACAGATCTTCCCCCGTACAACGGATCCACGTAGCTCGAGAAGGAAGAAAGCTCCATGTAAATTGGACCAAGTTGGAATAAATCGCCTGACAGCATCACTAAATAACTTAAAGTCCACCTGTCTCTGGCTGCAAATGGGCTTATGTGGACTTGTACCGAGAGCATTTACATCAGGGCGAGCTGCCGGTGGTTTTACATGCCTTAAGACTTTCCAAATGAATAGAAATCCTGACACATCAAAAAAACGTCCAAAGCTTGGAAGTCTTAAAAGAAGCCCTTCAGCGCGAGGCGAGTGTGTTGACACACAGGAAAAAAGCAATTTCACTTTTTCACGGTACTTGGATAAATCAGATGATGCATTTCCGTGTGCATGCGGGCTCTGATTTATCAGGCAATATCAGAGGTGCTGCAAAAAAAAAAAATCCCCTATTAGGCTTAGTTGTTTGTTATCTTTTGGTCGACTGCCTCGAAAAGTAAATCCAACATTAAAGGCTGCGCCATTTTTTTTACTTCAACACATCGCTGATATATTCACACTTGTCGTTCAATTCCAAGAGAAATGGTGGTGGTATAATTAGTCCATGTGTTTTCTTGAATTCATCATGAAGCAGAGATACTTCTAATGCTTATCTCCAGGTCAGGGGGTTCCAAAGTAAATGATTAGATGGTGTGTGTGTGTTGTTTTTTAGGATTAACTGATACAAAAACACATCTACATAAAACTGCAAGCTTGTGTCTTGTGTAGAATTTAGAAAATACACTATTTTTAATGTTTTCAAGAATCTAACTTTCTTCCAAATGAAGATCAGCAGCTTAAGTACCGTATTTTCCACACTATAAGGCATTTTGGGTGACTTGTTTAAAAACACTTTCATGACTCAGCGCTGACTGAGCCGACACGCCGTGGGCGGGACTATGTCATTGCCTCATCATGGGGTGGGATTTACGAAGCACGTCACATCATGGCGGACGTCTATGGAGTGATATTACTGCCACCCTTTTTAGCAGGTGTGTCTAGCCGTCATACACGCGCTCAACTTTTCTTGCAGCCGCATTTGAGCATCGTTACCATGGGAGTGAACAGAGTTGTCAGAACCCTTAATAAAGTTTGACTTTATCCGACTGGTTTGTTGACATTCCCTTTAGCAAAGCTTTATCTAGTGGATGCATAACGCAAACGCAGTCAAACGTTTGACTGTTTCTTTTATTCCATGCGCCTTATAATCCGGTGCAAACTATTTATGAAAACACTTCTAAAATAGGCTATTCATTGAAGGTGCGTCTTATACTCCAGTGCACCTAATAATGCGGAAAATACGGTAAACTGATATTTTAAAAACTTTTTCGTGGCTTACCAAGTTTTTTGACATAACTCAATTTAAGATTGAGCATCTTATCAGGTTTTAGAACAGTCAGTGAATTGCTAAAAAGGCAAACTGTACTACCTTGGACTGTTATAGAAGTCAAACCCTGTCGATATCATGAGTGACTCTTACCTGCTCTTCACAGCAATGCAAGGATTTCCAAGCACACCTCGATCGACATCCGGGCAAAAGGAGAAGATGAGGAGAAAAGTCGGATCATCCTAGAGGGAGACACTGGAAAGGCACTGGTGTCACAGGAGCAAAGGTGGACATACGGTGTCGCAGGTGCGAGGTAAGCTGTGAAGGAAACTGCGAACATCTTAGTGGTTTGTGGTTGATTGAAAGATGTCATGGAACTGTATGGAACCATAGTGGACGATAAAGTATTTTATGTCTACCAGCGATGGCATAGACCTCCCAGATCTTTAGGGGTCTCCCATTTTTTGGGGGGGATCTATTTTTCTGGGACTTGCTGGGAGATTAAACTGATTGAAATGTAAATGTTCTACTGAAGGTACTTGATTAGTTCATATAAAGTACCGCAAATCAAAAAGCATAACAAAGTCTCTCTTCTCCGGTTAATAAAAAAAAAAGGAGCCGGCAAGGCTGGAGACTTTTCTCTTACTTTCAAATTGAGATTTTGACTGCCTTGCCAAGGTTTGTCAAACACTTCCACCACGGGACTCGTCTCCAGTGTTGTTAAAAATCCATCATCGTCATCACCTATTGTAGACCATGGAGTCTTTTCTTTTTTTTTTCTTTTCTCCTCCTGTGAGAAATGTGTAACCTTGAGAACATTCTGCCTCATTTCAAGCCTCCTACTGCCATTTTGACAAGTCCAGCCCAATCAGACATGTTGGTTCAGGAATCATTTTCTCACTCTCTGGTGACCATTTGGGGTCATGGGGTGTCAGTGTGAGGGATTGAAAAGAGAGGAGCAGCATTCAGAGGGAACTGTGTATCGTGCTCTCTGGCTTTTTTCTTCTTTATTTTTTGCTCATTCTCGTTACAGTTTTATATCAACATCTTTGCATTTTTCATAATCTGGCAGAGAATCATTACCTTAAGGTTGAGGGTAGCGCGGTAAGACAACCGGAGAACTTGAGTCTCGAGGATAAAAAATGGCCCCGGAGAGACCGAAGCCGACCCCGGTGTTTGTATGTCCATAATGCAGGTGAGGTTGGGAGGCGAGGGCACGATGTCAGCGCACACCAACAGTAACTAGCACCAGAGGGAGACATTGGCAACCTTTTTTATTCCACCGCTGCTCCGAGTTTAAAGTCGGGAATAGAGAGAAGAAAGTGAAGAAAGACGCTGACAGTTTGCAGGAGCCTTCAAGCAGGTCCAGTTGTCCTCTGTGGATGGTTTGCTAGGGGGGAGGTGATGTCAACCCCTGACAGGTAATTTGGTCTGAGCGGGGCCCCTCGGGACATTCTTCCACACACGCTCTTTGGCAAAGAACTGATCTAAACCTGGGGTTCCAACTGAGCAGGTTAAAGGGTTCAACTCATACACGACTCCGCCGCACTAGCAGTGAAGTCCATGAATAAAAGTCTTATTTAGACGGCGAGGATGCCGTGATTTAGTGTCCGGTGATACACACTTCAGGATGTATAAAACAAGATTTTTCCCTGCTCTGAGAGGGTATCTGCGTTTTCTGCAGGGTATCCTGTGGGTGGTGCTTTGGTGCCGACCCAATAAAAACAGGCTGTTTGGTATATGACCGCTGTCCAGTCTGTGCTGCTGGTAAAACAAAGTCGGATGGAAATTCCTCAGGGCTGCCCTTTTCATTGGTGCAGTCTATAATCTTTATGAACACTTAGAATGGGGAGTGTTTCTGACTTGGATGGTGCCCTGTGGTCGGGTCAAGACCCCCAACGATAACCTAGTTGTTTGCTGGAAAACACGGAGTGGTCAACTCGTACATTCCTTATAGAAAACTTTAAATCATATAAAGGCCCTTTCCTTGCAACATTTTTTCTTAACTATTTTCATTATAGTTTTCCAAAAAATTTGACCCCTTTTAGGTGTTCAGATTAAGTAGAGAGACCGGATTATAATGTCTCCGTTTTCAACTGGTTCTGTATGGACTGTACAGTGAGAATAGAAGGTCAGATTCATATTAATAACGGTATCTAAAAACAAATGTGTTTGTAGTAAACCTGGTGTTGCTGCATATGTATTTCTGGAAGACACAAGGGATACCACAAGCACATTGGTGGATATAGGCATATGCAAAAAATCTTTCGTAACAGAGTCCAGGAGGACATAAATGGTTCTCTGTGGAGTTGAATAAGGGAGGAATGTCAAGTTGTTTTGCGATAATCGAGTGGGGTTCAAGAGTGAGGGGCGAAGTAGCAAGAGCTGAGCTAAGCTTAGGGTTAGTGAACAAGAGATCAAACAAAAAGACAAGTGGAAGACGTACGTTTATTCCATATGGGTTTATAAGCTTCTTTACACCGAGAGAAGTGAGTTAATGAAGCTCTATGATCTTCTCAAAAGCCTCGTGGACATCGAAGTGATGTGTTTCGGGGGAGACCCTAGACAAGACTGCTTCTCAACCAGATAAATGGAAGAAATCTGAAAACCAGATTATGGTTCCCCAGATAATCTGTGACCCTTGTGTTATTTCATGGTCAAGGTGACCCAAAGGCCCAAAAACAAATGTGTTTGTGGTACTCCTTGTGTTGTCTCTCGGTCAAGGCTAACAACCTCCATGGCTCCTAGAAATACATATGCAGTGGTGGAGGTCGTTCACTTTGAACCTCAAAGACAACACAAGGGATACTAAAAAACATGTTTGTTTTCGGGCTACCAGGTCACCTTGACCCTGAGATAACGCAAGGGTTAACTACTTCACACTTTCCTTAAGCCGGCCTGGAATTCCAGCTGGAAAAAGGTCAAAATAGAGAATAAAGGGGTCATGGTTCAGCCCTCTGAAGAACACAAATTTAGCTATTCCAACAGCCTGATTGAATGTCCTTTAAATGTCCCTCATAGGTGATGTGTAGTGCCCCACATGAACCCCAGTTGAGTTGTGTTTGGCAGGTACTGGAGTCTGTTTCTGTCCATCAGCCAATTATGGGATTTTTTTTCTTCCCCAGCATTCAGGACCAATGATCCGCTCACCTTGCCCGCCTCAGCTGTCCCCATAGATGTGCCGTGTGTTCATGATGTAAAGGAGTGTTATCCAGCAGCATGACCGGGTCAGCGACTGCTGTGAAGGCCAAGGTACTCAGACCCCCGCGGCCCTCCACCATGTGTCTATTCTAAGCAACTCCTGGTGACTTTCATTAAACCTTTTTTTTTGAATAGAAACAACCTTAGCAAAGGTTTAAAGATGATTTTTTTCTTGCGTTGCAATTTAAGAATACTTTATGATAGTACTTGTGTAGTTTGTGAGATGCTTTGGAGTGACGTGTTGTCGACAGTCGGACTCGCTCCCCTCTGAGCTGCTTCATATCATCTCTTCAGCAGCAGCAATATCGTGGATCCCGGGTGTGTTCTGGCCGTGAAAACATGTCAGCGCACTGGTTGGCCCAGTCACCGCTGCTGTGGCCTCTCTGGACTTCCTAAGTGCCTTGTTTTTGTCCGTCTCTCTGCTCTGTGGATAAATTTGGCCCCGGCTTGACTATGTCCTGTCTGTCTTGTGGGCAATTATTTTACCCCGGACTGGGACCCATGAACTCTTCTTCTTGGACGGATGTTAAGATCCCTTGTCTGTTTTTCAGTTGTCCCTCAAAGATGCAGCTTCTGATACGCATCGAGGGGTAATAGTTTATTTTAGTTATCTAAGCACTCTGGTATGTTTCATGTGTTATTGTTTTGCAAAAAAATTAGATGGACATTTGGCAACCAGAGTACAAGGTACTCTAGCTGACTATGCACCCAGGTCGACTGTATTGCTGAGCTAATGGCTACAAAATGTTTCCACAAAATATTGAAACTTTCGTGGTTTTACTGTTGCTCTTAATTTTTTGTTTCTCAAGAGTTTGTGAAGAGGTTTTTGTTCTTCTTGCCGTCTATGTTGGTCAAAGGTATATTTCATATTTGAATCTAGACAAAAATCTAAACAATTTTTTTTTTTTTTTTTAGAAAAGCAAGTGAGAGGGGGGTCAAACTCTGGCATAAAGTTTCTGATCAAATACGAAATACGAATTGGCATTAACTCACCTTCCTGCAACAGGAAGTCAGATCATGCTATCATATCAGCCAAATGCATAGATGAATGGATATATGAATGAATTGATAGATGGACAGATGGAAGGTTGGGTGGATAGATGAATGGATAGATGGATGGATAGATGGATGGATAGATTAATGGATAGATGAATGGATAGATGATGGATAGATGGATGGATGGGTGGGTGGATAGATGGATGGGTGGGTGGATGGATGGAAGAATGGATGAATGGATCGGTAGATGGAAGGTTGGATGGATAAATTAATGGATGGGTGGATAGATAGATGGATGGATGGTAGATGGGTGGATAGATTAATGGTTGGGTGGATGGATGGATTGATTAATGGATGGCTGGGTGGGTGGATTAATGGAGGGTGGGTGGGTGGATGGATGGCACCTCTAGTGTAACCTCCAACTTTTTCGCCTTGTAGTAAATCTTCTTTCCTTGAATTGCTTTAATCTGAAAATGTCCACCTTCATTTGTTACATTTAAGATCCATCTTTCCAGAACAGCCTTTAGAACGACAGAAGAAGCTTTGAACACTAGAATAATCACCGGGATATATCAGAGTTGTTGCACTTTAACTGTTTCTTTGTTAGTCATTCTTCACACGACTGTATGTATTCAGATCTCCTGGGGCTTCATAAAATGAGCTGATGGTCCAGTGCACTGACATATCACGGCTTCTTTTATTCACAACGCCTGTAATAAGCAGCGATATAGATGTCGATTCTTAAGATCCAGGAAACGATATCAAAGGTACGAAAACATCAATTTTTCTTCTTTAAGCGTTCGAGATGATGCCTGCAGTTTCTCACCCACAACGCCTCGGTATTGCTTTCTCCGCCCGCCGCTGCTACGGCTTCCAATTATCGTCTTAAAGCAGAGACCTCCAGACCCTCCGGAGGAGACGGAGGCAGCGGTGGTCCTGGAGAGGGTCACGGTCTTTGTCAGATGTGCTGGCAATCGCAAAAAAAAAAAAAACAAGACCCCAACACCCGTCCAGGATTTATACACCCTGTATATTGATATCAGCAGTTATGTCTTTTGGCACGTACCGACGAGGCTTACCTCACGCCGACAACAGCGCACAACCAGGTATCGCGCGCACACATTTGCACACTAATGAGTTCAAAGTTGGTTCCGTGTCAAACCACCAGGGGTTGGAGATGTTGGGGGAGTTAAGCCGAGGTGAAGCTGGGGGTTAGTCGAGTGTGCTGATACATTCGAATGGTGGTTTGTTCAGTTCTCTTCATACAATTTTGATGTGTATCAATTCAATGGTCCATGTACTATTAACTCAGAGAGCAAAAGTTTATTTTAAATGTAGTCTGATTAGTCTTTGTGAATTAAAACCCTACATTCTGACGTCAAGTCCTCTCTCTTTGCGCTTGATGGATCTACTGACTCTTTCAAGAAACATCTTAAGACGTTTTTATTCATGCAGGCTTTTCCTTGATTTTCTGGAACTCCTGCGTTTGTCTCGGTGTTATCTTGATCTTTAAAGTATATATTTTATTGAGTATTGTTTTGATTGTTTAAGCGCTTTGTGACCCTGGTCTGGAAAAGAGCAATATAAATTCAAATTACTTATTTACTTACTTACATTTTATGTATTATCTTGTATTAAGCTTGAAAATTGAGATTTTATTTTAGTTATTTTACTTTTTCATTTCCGAGCTTTCTTTTAAAAACAGTATTTATTAATGAACCTGCATCAAGATTAAGCAAACGCGTAGATCCTTTTTTTTTTTTACATTTTTAATTATATGTTATGATGAATTTATTTATCCATTAAATCATTTATAACTTATAAATACATTTTTAAATTGTCTTAATCATAACAAAGTTAACTCAAGACACTTTCCAGTTGAATTAAGACTATAGTGGTGAGGAAAAACTTCCTTTAAGAAGGCAGAAACCTCGAGCAGAACCAGACTCATTGTTGACGGCCTACTGCTGTGACTGGCTGGGAGAAACGGGGGAGACAGATGGACGGAGAGAAGAGTGTACGAGGATACAGTGAGAGGGAAAAAAATGAAATGAATTCAACATCTTCTTTTTGAGAAACTTCAATCATTTTTATCGTCTAAAAATGGTACGATTAATTTAATTCGTTACAATAATCTTGGATCGATTTTCTTTCTTCCCTATTGATCTTTTTTTTAGGTCTGTTGTGCTCAACAGTTGATCTTTTTTTAATGGTTTTATTTTGGTATTTGTTCCTTGTAATAAGGTTCCTTGTAATACTTTTATAAAACCCTGCGATGCATTCAATGACATAAAAAAAAAGGATCGCAGAATCACTACAGAGACTCGTCCACTTGTCCTGGAGTCGACGATGAATGGATCCGAGAGCCGTTAGACCAGAGACGGTATCGTTCTTGACTCGACCTAAAGTTTAATCTGTGCCTGAAGAAAATCATCTTCGGGGCTTTTTCTTTTCATGAAATGAAAGTTGACGCTGTTATAATAATCCATTCACCGACTCTACTTTTGCTCTTATTCAATCCTTTAATGTAAACATTTGCTCCTGGTTTTCACACGATCGCTGACACATCCGCACAACTAGTCGCCGCCAAACCATTCATGACAATCATGTCAAAGACCGCCCGCTACATTTTCACTAAACTGTCTCTGCCTGAGTGTCCTACGGTTTAATCAAAAGTGTCATTTTGCAACATTACCTGACGCCGCAGCCTCACGTTCAGTCACACGCCGCTGACATATGGTGCCACGTTATTAATCAAGGATATGGAGACGGATCCTCCTGCACCGGCGTGTTAAAAATGATCTGCGTGGAGGCTGTGAACGTCTCACTGTACACATGCCGGGGTTTCACCAGCAAACTGTTATCTGGAGTTGAATTACGGAGAGACATATTTGTGAAATATATGTTAAATTAAACGATGATTGATGATTTCCTGCCTGAAAATATAGCATCAATTTCAAAGAAAAACCCAGGTTTGCATCCGGTGACTAAACCTCTTCACTTTGATTGTTGCACGGAAAGTTAAACAATACGATGCAAAATATCAGATGAACAAAGGATGACTTATTATCCTCCTTTTATTGGTGCGTGATGCAGCGTGTGTTTGTTCAATTAAGACATGAAGCAACTGCATTAGTGGAAACCAAGGTTAAGACATGGTGTTGTTGCTTACGCTAAGCTAAGGCTAAGCTAATTATGCTAATTAATGACTATTTAACGTGTATTACCTTCCTGTAAAACAAATCTTAACCAGAAAATTAACCTACTTTAGCACTATTATTCTAAAGTAAGTAATAGGTAAGTAAGTCATTTTTATTTATACAGCGCTTTTCCAGACCAGGGTCACAAAGCGCTTAAATAATCAAAACAATATTCAATAAAGTATATACTTTAAAAAGCTTTCTTTCTTTAATAGGCGTTTATGATGCTAAACCTCTGCAAATTCAAATAAAAAAAAACACCTCATAATTCGCCTGCAAAAATGTTAAAAAGGCGTAAATTGTTAAGTATTTTTTTTTAATTGATGTATACCGCACAGTAACAGACAACATGTACTCCATTGGAAAGACCATTCATAATTTTTTCTTTAAGATATTGAATGTTTTACTGCAAGGTTTGTCATTTAAATGTAAATTTACATTATTGAAATCGAAATCTTCTAAATAAGCAAAGAAACAAAATGTTACGGGATGGAAAATCTAGCTAGTTTAGAATTCATCTTCTAATGTACTCCACAATACAGTACAGTTAGAGTAAGTCAATTATGCGTTATGGGGTGGTAAGGCTGACCTAGGGGTGGTGTGATATTGGCACCATTGCCGACATAAACGGTAGTAATCTGATCTGAAACCCAACAGTTTTTTGTGACTTATTTTCTGTTTTAAGTTAACAGAAAAATACTTTCACCTCATAATTAACCTGCAAAAAAGCATTTTCTATTATTGATATTATTATACCACCCGGTAACAACGTGACAACATACACTTGAAAACGCCATTTATCACTTTTTCTAAATTCTATAGTTGTCTTTTAATCGTAGGTTTAAATCATCTTAAATAAAGTGATAACCTTCAAAATATGCAAAGATACAAAATGTTACAAGATAGTAAATCTACTAGCCTAGCTAGCTACTGTAGCATTGAACTTAAACTGTGCTATTATGCGTCACTGGGTGCTAAGGTTGCTCAATAGGGTGGTATCACTTTGTTACTATTAACAGTAGTAACCAGATCAAAGGCGAAGCAGTTTTTATTAGTATTTGTTTTGTCGTCAATTAGTTGTCTTGAAACACAAAAAGTCAACATTAATTGTGTTGAATAGAAAAGATTTCTTCGTCAGAGTCATTCATAATACAAAACCTGAACCTATTCAATATTAAAAACATATTTTACAAGAATATTTGTAATACATTCACCTCATAATTTACCTGCAAAAAAGTTTATTGAAATTTACCATCCCATAACGGACAAACTACAATCCATTGGTGACCTAATTTGTGGTTTCTAATTATTTAATGTTTTAATTTAAATTCAAATAAGGGTTTTTCATTTAATTGTAGATTTACATTATGTTACATTATAATATCAAATCTTCAAAAAATGCAAAAATACAAAATGTAACGGGATGGTAAATCTACTAGCCTAGCTAGCTAATGTAGCATTCTACTTGAATGTACTATTATGCGTTACGGGGTGGTAAGGCAGCGTTTCATAGACAGTAGTCACTGGAACAAAGGCAAAGCAGTTTCTGTAACTTATGTTGGTGTCAATGAGTTCCTTGTGAAACAAAAAAGCAAACATTTGACTATTGAACGTGTAATTTAAGTCGTGTGAACACATGTTGCCATGAAAATAAACCCACTTTAGCTTTTATTATTTGACAGCTATAGCTCTGTAGCGACATAAAGATTCCAGATGTTTGAATTGAAAGTTTGTTTTCCTGTCATTAAAAAATAAATATAAAAAAACGTGTTTAGTTATCACCGGATTTCAAACAAACGCGACAACAAACATTGATTCCGTCATTATATATAATCTTCGCCGCATAATCAGAAAACAACTGTCACTCTTCGCTTCTTGACGCATCACCGGCGGAATCATCCCTCGCGTGGTAAACAAGCTGATAACAAACATCATCACGGGAGTGTTTGTGCGTTAGATTTTCTGTACGTCGACGACTCCTGCTTTTATTCCTCGGCTGAACCAAAAAAATCTGCACATATGAGTGCGGAGTCGTTTCATCATAACAAAGAAGACAAGCATTATTACATTACCTCATTATTCTCTCTCTCTCTCTCTCTCTCTTCGACTCACTTTCACTCCCTCTTTTTCACTATTACACACACACACACACACACATCTTCTATTCCCTTGATGGCAGCCAAGACTATCTGAAATGCTTCAAGGGAGAGCAGGAGAGAGAGAGAGAGGGAGCGGGTGTGGAGGGAAGCGATGAAATACAAAAAAGATCCTGGCACCGGAGTACATTGTTTTTTGCTCTTTGCCATTACCCCTCCTTTTCCTTTCCTTTCCCTCCCTCCTCTAGTTCCTTCGCCGCTCCCTCCGTCTGCTTTACTTTTGAGTCTGTGGCGCTGCAGGCAGATCAAAATGCAACTCATTGATGTGTGAGTAACGTTAGGACACACAATACGCAGCCACAAACTCTTTGATCATAATTCCATTTAACAGTGAAAATGTAAATGGCAAATACAAAATGAGAAAGTGGGAAGGAGCAGGAAGTGTGTGTGTGTTTGTGTGGTGTGTGTGTGTGTGTCGAGGGGGTGGGTGACGTTATTATCATACTTGCGTCTTCCTGCACCATCAACCCCTGAAAGTGTGTCTCGGGGTTGATGGCGTGTCAGGGAAAAAAAAAAAGAAAGACGCCTACTGTACACAATAAAGCATTAGTTATTAAAAAAAAAAAAATAAGCCGCCAGCGCAGGCTTATGTTTTATTTTTATTTATTCACTTTGGTCTCGTTCACGTCGTCAACTTTTCGTCAACAATGGCTCCGCGCGAAAGGAAACGAGTCGAGAGGCTTAGAAGGGAAAAAAAAAAAATGCATCCCTGAGCTAAAAGTTGTTGTCGACACAACCTAGTTGTGTGTATATTTTGAGCGCAACTGTTGATGAAACCCACGAGTAGGTGCGATGCTGTCGTGTGAAAGTGTGACTTTTTGTATTTTTTTAAATTTGAGGTTAGGAAAGTTGATTCTACAAAACCTTTTCCGATTCAACATTTAAAACAAAGCTTATAATTAACCTGCTAAAAGTATATATATGTTTTATTTTTTTTCCAATTCATAAACATCACCCCGTAACAAATGAAATGTACTCCATTTAGCCCAAATAACTATTTGCAATTCATATATATATATATATATATATATATATATGAATTTTAAATGATTAAAATAAACATTTGAACCTTCAAAATATGCAAAGAAAATGTTACAAGGTGGTGAATTTAACCTCAGAATCAATGCAGTTTAAACAGTTATCCACTAGTCTAGCTAGCTACTTTACTATTTAGCTTAAAATGAACTACACAATACAGTACAGTTTAAATTAAAAAAGAAAAATCGTTGTTGTATCAGTGCGTTACGGGGTGTTTGAGATTGGTTTAGGGGTGGTGTAATAAAATACCGATATATCGTAACATCTTTATTCCTGATACTGTTTCGATGTTTCTTTAAATAACATTTTATTTGAATTCAAAGTTATCTGGTTTATATTTTAATAGTATGTGCATAAAAGACTCAATCATTGATTATCATCATTTGACTGGAGGTATTTACTTATTTATTTGTTGTAAAAAGCCAGATTTTTTTTTTTAAAGAACAATTTATCGTTGTTCCTACAGTATCGCTATGTATCGTACCGTCACACGTGTATCATGATACGTATCGTATCTCCAGATTCATGTCTATACACAGCCTTAGTATCATATCGGCTCCACTTTGAGTTTGTTTTCATGTCTTAACAAGAAGGATGTGTCTCGCCTGCAGTTCATACAAAACTCTGCAGCGAGAATTCTGACCCGCTCTAGTAGAAGAACTCACATTTCTCCGATCCTTAAAACTCTTCACTGGCTTCCAGTTTCTTTCAGGATCAACTTTAAAATTCTGGTTCTTACTTTCAGATCTATTCATTGTCAGGCTCCTCCTTACATCACTGATCTGATCCAGCCTTACACCCCAGCTCGGGCTCTGAGGTCTGTGGATCAGAATCTACTTATGGTTCCACGCACACGGCTCAGGACCAGAGGAGAGAAATCTTTTCAGGCTGTTGCTCCTAAGCTTTGGAACGATCTTCTCTCTCTTTGCACTTGATGGATCTACTGACTCCTTTAAGAAACATCTTAAGACGTTTCTATTTGTTCAGGCTTTTCCTTGAATTTCTCGAACTCCTGTGTTGTTCTCAGTATTATCTTGATCTTTAAAGTATATTCTTTTTTGAGTATTGTTTTGATTGTTTAAGCGCTTTGTGACCCTGGTCTCGAAAAGCGCTATATAAATAAATATTACTTACTTACTTACTTACTTACTTCTGACATAAACGGTAGTAACCACTATGGGTTTGTACTTGATGTTGATGAAACTCATAAGTCAATGGAACGCTGAGATATCTTTAGTAAAGTTAATTTAAAACAAGGTGGACTTTACAGACGAGCAGTATGGAGGTATTTGTATGTTTTTTAGGTGTCTTTTTGAACGAAGATGAAGACGAAGACAACTGACCTCCAGTCGCTACATTAAAATGAACAAACATTTTTATCTATAACTCTAAAAAAGAACGGATTACTCTGAAAATAATCTAAACCCTTAGTTAACATGAGAGTAGAAAATGGGTGAACTTTCACTTTAACAAATTTGGTGTCAAGAGTAGGATGTTGGATCTGTTTATTTATTAGTTGATGTTATTTTTGTTGACGTCGATAAACATGTATTAACACAATTCTTTCTGTAAATATTTGAACCTAATACACTTCATAAAGGTCTTATCTTGCAGATAAACTCTAGCAGAATTTTCAGGTCCTTGTTCCGATACCCACCGAGTCGGCGTTTCCTTCCTTCCCTCAGGTCACAGGTTCAGTCCAGAGGGAGAGAGTGTGGGTCAGTGAGACACTAGTGCACGAGTGTGTCAGCACATCTTCTTCTACACAAACCCTGGTGCGATTCCGCTGAAGTTTTTATTCACTGAAAAAGAAAAAAATGTTCCTGAAAGTACAGCATGTCGTAGCGATCACGCTGGTAACCTGCATATTGAGCGTTTGTGCCTGGAAGCCTTTTTTTTTTTGGTTAAATAAAAAAAGAGAGAAAATGAGTGAGAGAGTGGGAGGGGAGGTAGATTTCCCTCACACATGTTGTGCGAACGAGTGGGTAAGTGTTCCACAGTCATGCTGCGCTGGAGTCTATGTGGCTTCTGAGCCGAAGCTGTCGCCCTGAGGGAGGATACGAGGCAGATCTATTGCTTTGCCAATACTTGCAACACCATGTGAGGGTTTCTGGAGGAGCCGAGGAAGCGGGGCTCCTTCATCACCCGCCGAGCCCCGAGCGTTCGCCGCCGCTGACCTTAAGGCACAATTAAAGTTGCGACGGAACTTTTGCGTCAGAGCGAGAGAGAGTTGATGCTGATGCTGAATAATCTCATGGTTGAGTTTCTTTTGATCGTCTTCAGGAGAAACGACAAAGTCATTCCATGGTTTCTTTAAAAGGTGCAACTCTTGGTGGTTTCTCTTGATTTCCTCCCACAATATAAGTCATGTGATCCATTGGTACACATTAGCAACTACTATTATACTCCATAACTTTACACTGTATCGATTATTAATGTCTGAATGGTTTTTTTTTGGGGGGAAAAAAAGGTTGGATTTTCTTGACACTTGTATATCGTAACGTCTACCTCAAGAATTAACCTGTAAACTGGAATAAAAAACTTTACAGAACCATCTTGTGGCGGAGAAAACACCCCAGATATTCCGAGATGTATTTTTTTTAATGTACTATACAATATATCGTTCGATTCAATATTATGATACGTTATTTTTCACGATACCATATTGATATTAAAAGCCATTTTCTTTTGTATATATATAGAGATATTTTGGCTTTCATGTTTTATTTCAATCATAGTCTGATATGTATTTATATATTTAAATTAAGTCTGTATACATGAATTAATTAAGTAATTTGTTTACATGTAACATGCAAATATTCACAGCGTTTGTACTATTGTACAATGTACTAATATTGTGTTGCAATTTTCTCTTTTTTTTAAAGATAATTATATTTAAGATTATTATTTTCTTTTATTATATTTTATTTTAATCATAGTGTCTTTATTGTTTATATTTCAATAACATTTATATATATTAAAATAACTATATATTTTTTATCTACAGTGCAACATGCAAATATTCAGGTCATTTATTCATTTTTTGTGTTGCAATTAAACTTAAGGCCAGTAGATGGCAGCAGTCGTTACACAGCAAAAGAAACAAAGAAATCCAGCGATATCCCGCGATATGACTGAGGACGAGAGGATACAGTCGACTCCAGCAGGTTTTAAAAACTGATGTTTGGACATATTTTAATTTAAAAACAAACGAAAGCTGATACGACTTCGTCAAGAGTCATGTGGTCTGTAAATACTACAACACCAGTCAAGTACTCGACAATACTACAAACAAATCCTTGATACTACACTATCTTGATGTATCGTAGAGTTGCCCCCGTGTTGTGATGCGTAGCGTATCCTCAGATTCTTTCTAATAATCCAACATTTTATTTCCCTGCCTCTGACCCTAGATAGCTGGGATATGATCCTGTCTGGGAATAACCAGGATAATGAATAAAAAAGACACAGTACTATCTTCTACATGCATGTTTACGCGTCATCAGTGATGTAAATAAGTTGTGAATATTTGCAATTATCGCTGTCGCAACTGTTTAACATCACTTTAATTGTGTCTTAATTAAAAAAATAAAGGAGCATTTAAGACTCTCAACAATGAACACATAAAATGGATAAATTCACTCTGTAAACTGGATTATGGCATTTTTTGTTTGTTTGTTTCAACCACATTTGAAAGCAGAGAAAAGGCCAAAAATAGCATCAAAGAGACAGAAAAAAACGAATCTGATTTACTTTAAATATCCTAAAGTTGTTTTTTTCTCCCTCCTCACGAGAAGTAAAAACAGGAGGCGGCTGTCACCCTGAATGTCCTACATAAACATATAAAATGTGTTTTCCTTGACAAGCGGGACAAAAGGTCAGATGGCGGGCATGTGTGTGTGAAGCTGTCAGCGCTCGCTGCCACAGCAGGGGGTCTCGGGCGCATGTGAACATCTGAAAAGTTAAGGTTTCCTGTCGGAGAGAGAGAGAGGAAAAAGATGAATAACTTTGTCTTTCAAATGAAAGCTTCACATGTTTCTCTTGCTGCGGGAGATAAACCGAGTTCATTAGAACAGGTTGATGGAAAAAAAAAAACGAGCGTATTGTCAGGTGACGGTTGATTTATGACTCCTTGGATCTGCTGCTGTGTTGGTGGAGTATCCAGGGGATGAGCAGCGTTTAATTTTAGAAATGTACACTTGAGCCCAAAGGTCAAAGGTCGGCCCTGTGTTCCCGCCCACCTGCTCCTCCGCAGCGGTGACAGGTTTGAGCAGACGCAGTGGATGTTACGTTATATAAATAAATTACCTTTTATTTTATATTTTTACTCATACATTTCCAGATCACTGTATTTAAACTATATGTATTTTTTTTTTACTTAAATACATTTAGTTTGGGCTGTTTTGAGTACATTTTGACACAACGCCATTTATAAATAATAAAAATAAAAAATAAATGTATTGCCAGAAATACAGTAGTTTCTAATTAGGTTAATATTAATGGACCTATTACCTCCCAGAATACTTAAAAAACACCTTTTTGTTTTATCATTGAATTTGATTTTGCTACATTTTAATTAAGAAAAAATGTAGATTGAGATTTTTTTGGGGTGTTGACCTTTAGCTCAGCTCTTCTTTTTTTTGTCATTTTCAGCATTTCCGGCAATGAGTTTGACACGCACGTGCAAAAAGATTTATATGATTAATTTTGTCGTGGAATATGATTTTTATTTTAGTTTGTAACTACAATCTCAGGAACCCTGTTGCCCTTTGGCTCAGCTCATTCATTTTGTCATTCTATTGTAAAGATAAGAAAAAGCGTCGGACAATTAAAAAAACACCTTTGAACCCAAATGTAACAGTAGGTTGAGATTGTATTCTTGTTACTCTTGTACTTAAGTACAGAAGTGTTGCCCTTTAGCTCAGCTTTTTTTTCTAGTCACTAAAGTCGCAAACACTAACTTCACAACTGACCCGAACACCAACCATGAACCCAAACCCTTGCTCTGGAGTGTTGCCCTTTGGCTCAGCTCTTTATTTCTGTCCTAGAATTTGGAGAAAATGGTTGTACAAAAAAAAACATCACTCTTGAACCCAAATGTAGATTAAGATTTTCTTCTTGTAACTCTTGTACTTAAGTCTACAAGTGATGCCCTTTGGCTCAGCTCTCCCCCCTCCTCTTTTAAATATGAAAAAAATTACAGGACAAATAAAATATTCAAAATATTTTCAGGTCATAATTGACCTTTGACAGAGACCATAAACCTAAACCCTAACTGAAGTTTTGTCCTTTGGCTCAGCTCTTTTCCTTCAGACCTTATATTTAGAAAAAAAAGAGAGAGATTTTAGTCTTGATACTCTAGTACTCAAGTCACCAAATGTTGTCCTTCAGCTCAGCTCTTTTTTTCTCTTATATGTGATGCTCTTTTGGCTCAGCTCTGTTTTTTCCTCCTTCTTCTCTTGTGAAGAAAATAAAAAGTGCAGGATGAATAAAGTTGTTAACCCTGACGTTAAAATTGACCTAAAACCAAATCTTAAATCTGTGTTTCAGCTCAGCTTTTTCTTTGTCCTTTTATTTTGAAGAAAAGAAAGTGTTGGTTACAGAAATCTCTCTAATAACAAATCATATCCTCGACAAAGACCTGAACTCTAATTCAACCTTCAACCCTTAATACTCTCCATGAAAGCAACTTTTCCCAAAAACTCCCCTAAACAAAAAAAAAAAAAAATCTAATTCCAGCTCCAACTAATGGCACCTTATTACCATCCACATCTGTGAGCCTGTTCCCCCGAAACTAAATCACTGAGCTGTTTAAGACTTATGAGCCGATATTACGAATTCAAATACTCCGCGATAATTAGAATTTTGTGATTGATTAAGATTAGACGTGTTTGTCTTTTGGTTATTCTTCTATTGGATCACTGCGAAAACGCCACGAGGGAAGGAATTAACTAAATATCACATTAATATGCTCGCGCACAACTTTCTTTGTGTCGAGCGCTTCTGAACAAATGACTAACGCGCCATGTGGCGGATGATTCATATCTTTATTTTCGGGGGGGGCGGGGTGGGGAGAAGTTTAAATATTGCCAGAGGTTGTTGTTTTTTTTTTAACAAATGTGTGAGAACGATGTTTACCTCAAGATTCTTCTCGGCAATATTTGTCGTTCTCAGCCTCCGTTAGATGAATGAAAGTAAATAATCGCTGCCCTTTTCTGGGATTTTTTTGTTTTAAGAGCCTATGGTCGTCTGGCTTGTATGGCCGAGGGCTGGCGCTAGTTATTGGAGCACGAATTAGTCACACGGTGAGGTAAATTAAATGTGAAACGGCCATGCATATTCAAAGAGCTGAGCCCTCAGACGCATTAAGAGACAAGAGGTTCATTACTGGAGGCTTTTTCTTCTTCTATGAATCCTTAATTGTGTGTTTTTACTCTTGTTTAAAAAGTCCAGGCTGAGACCAATTTCTATTTTTATTAGCCGTTCAATTAACAGGCAACATAATACGTTATTTCTTAAGAAATACAAAAAAAACTACTTTTGTTGCTTTATTTAGTCGGAAATAGCGCGTACAGAGGCGTAACCATGGCGATGACATGAAGCCTGTTGGGAGTAGAGAACATCTGTCAGACGTTTTATTTGAACGCATCAATCCACGCAAACTACTCTTTATCCACCTTCTTTTTTTATGGAACTAAAATGATCAGTGTGAACATTGTCTTCTCTTCATAAATACTGTGAGATTATGTGTTTGATATGTGAGTTTCATGTAGAAAAAATCGGTCATAGTCGGTGCGTCATCTTAAATTGAGTTTGGCTATCGCTAACTTGTTAGGCGCCTTATTGTGACGTCAACTCTGCGGTTTGTTCCACAAGAAATTGAATAAATCTGTATATTTTCTGTTTGTAATGACAAATTCTCTTTAATACAAGAGGAACGTTACAGACGAGCTGTATGGATGTATTTCGATGTTTTTAAGTGTTTTTTGGGACGAAGATGAAGACAACTGAGCTCCAGTCGCTACATTAAAATGAGCAAACGTTTTTGTTCTATGACTCTAAAAAGAACTAGGTAACCATTTAGCTCGCAGGGTGACCCAGAAGTTACCAGCAGAGGTTCACAAAAGGACAGTTTAATAATAATCGCACAAAAATACAATGTTACACACAAAAACGTCCACAAGAGGGCGGCAAAGGGTAAGAGTCCAAATATCTGTCTTTACGAGTCCAATTAAAAACCAGGAGTCCAAGAAAACCAAGGGTGACTGCAAGGTCCGAGATCCACTACAAAAACACAAAAAGGGAAAGATTAAATCCAGAACTCACCAAAGAAACACAAGCACTGACAGGAAAATAACATGAGGTTATTGACCAAGATACAAAGTTGGTTCACTCGGCGAACTACTGAGATGTTTACCGATGGTCCAGAGAAAACGGAGGAGCAGACTCTTTATGCAGCACCGATGATTGGCCTGATAGTCGACAGCCGTGGATCTTGCCGAGCATCGTCCTCACCGACCGTCGAGAGAGCAACGAAAACACAGGAAACCCAGGAAAAAACCTCAGGAAGGTGAAAGGAACATATTACTCTGAAAATAATCCCAACCCTTAGTCGACATGAGGGTGAGTAGAAAATAGTGAAATTTGAATTTTGGATGAAATACCAAGTATACAGAGTCAGTTTTAAAGTTTTAAAAACAATTTTTCGAGGTTTCTTGGAGCTACTATGATGAGTCGACCGAGAGGTTCCCTGGTTTAGACGTTAGAAAAGTACGGATCATGTCAGTGTACACATACAGACACACATACACACACACACGAAGTATAGACCGAGGGGGCCCGCGGGCCATTTGTGGCCCGTGAGATGATATTCTGTGGCCCCTCGGTTTGATGACTCACTTTTGATGAGTGCGAGCGAGAGATAATATCATAGCTTTGACTATAAAGAGGAAACAGATTTCTTGTAGACAAGAAAACTTGACTAAAATGTGAAAGTACCAGTTGAGTTTGAGACCCCTGGTTCTAGAGGCTTCGCCTTGAATTCCAGACACTTATCCAGGCAAAAATGTATATTTTATTTATCAGTACATATAGTTTGTTTTTTTAATTTAATTGTTCTTAATAAAGGCCACTTTAAATATTCACAAAAATGTAAATGTTGTTGCACAACAACTAAAATATATATGAGAGATGATTCTTTTTTCTTCTTTTTTTAATAAACAAAATTGTTATATAATAAAATATTATTGTTGAAAAGAAAATGCATTCCGAGAGAAATATAGCATTAATTAAATTTGGTAAGAGTTAGTAATTTATATTTATAGAGCGCTTTCCAAGACCAGTCAAGATGGCTTCATGCTACTGACTCCTTTAAGAAACACCTTAAGACGTTTCTATTTGTTCAGGCTTTTCCTTGAATTTCTCGAACTCCTGTGTTGTTCTCAGTATTATCTTGATCTTTAAAGTATGTACTTTTTTGAGTATTGTTTTGATTGTTAAAGCGCTTTGTGACCCTGGTCTAGAAAAGCGCTATATAAATAAATATTACTTACTTACTTACTTACAAGGCTAAATATTTGACGAGGAAATGATGGTAAAACAAGGTATTTTCTTAGTATTTTTTCTTCAATTTAAATGTAAAACTAACAAAAAAAAAGGTCAGTTCCTGCACCTCAGTCCTCAGGCTCCACTTTGCCTCAATCATTGTCTATTATTTCTCAATGTATTTTCCGCGTCGTTCTACTATAATAACGGAGAAACACTCTCGCTACGAAAACATGCGTTTAAAGTCGATGTTCTTCCCGTGGTCGCTGTCGAACAGCGACGACCTTCAGGTGACCTCCAACCATCATCCGAGACGAGTCCGAGGGTCTCGGGCTCCCGGAGAATATGTAAAAAAAATTCAATTTTCAAACCAAACCAAAAGGGCAGAGTGGTATTTCTGTGGATGTACAGAGTATATATATATGATTCCTAATACCGACATAGTTTCACTCTTCCATTACTCATTCATACACTTTCCATATTCACTTATTCCTGGTCAGGGTCGCGCGGGAGCTGCTGGCGAAGATCTGAGCGGAATGCAAGGCGTTCTTCTACCTGTGGCCCATTGAAAGTCTGGGGTTCACCTCTGCCTCAATGTCATTTCCTGTGCGGCAAGATTATCTGGATCACCTCCGGCGATCGGCACCAGATTCGCGGCACCTGTTGGAGAATCTTCTCCCTCGGAAAAGAACTTCATCTGCATTTGCGTCGCCGGCAGCTTTTTTTTTCTGCCTCCATTAGCTTTTATCTCCTGGAATCTGTCTCTGAAAGTCTTTCAAACACGTCGTCCACGAAGCTTCGTCCAGGCGGGAGGACTTGAGGCTGTGGATGATGGAAACGTTTGTTTGGAGAATCATGTCGAGGTTATTTTCTCGCTTATTGTAGAATCAATAGAATCAAAAATACATTAATAAAGATGTAAAAAATACCTCTTGAAATAGAAAGTAATTGCGTTAGGTTGATGAAGATTTTTCTTTTTCTACTAAAAGTTTTGGTTGCAATTGTACTATTGTAGTATTAGGGCTACTTAAAAAAAATACCTGTATATACTGTATATGTATATTTTACTACGAGATTAAAGTCATATAAAATACTTTATCACGAGAGTAGAGTTGAAAAACATTTTTTTAAGAGATTCAAGTCATAAAATACTTTATTACTAGATTTAAAATGAAGGAAAATATTAAGAGATGAAAATCATAGGAAAATACTTTATTACGAGATAAAAGTCGAAGAAAAATATTTATAAAGAGATTTAAGTTTTAGGAAAATACTTTGCTTTTACGAGATTAAAGTCGAAGGAAAATATAAAGAGATTAAAGTTGTATAAAATAATTAGAAATACTTTATTAAGAGATAAAAGTCAAAGAAAATATTAATTTAGAGATTTAAGTCGTATAAAATACTTTGTTACGAGATTAAAGTCGAAGGAAAATTAAAGAGATTAAAGTTGTATAAAATACTTTAAGAGATTAAAGTCATAAGAAATACTTTATTACGAGATAAAAGTCGCAGGAAAGTATTAATTTAGAGATTTAAGTCATAAGAAATGCTTTATTACGAGATAAAAGTCGCAGGAAAATATTAATTTAGAGATTTAAGTCATAAGAAATACTTTATTACGAGATAAAAGTCGCAGGGAAATATTAATTTAGAGATTTAAGTCATAAGAAATGCTTTATTACGAGATAAAAGTCGCAGGAAAATATTAATTTAGAGATTTAAGTCATAAGAAATGCTTTATTACGAGATAAAAGTTGAAGAAGATATTTAAAAAGAGACTGAAGCCGTATAAAATACTTTATCACGGGAGTAAGGTCGAAGGAAAATATGAATTAAGAGATTAAAGTCATAGAAAAATACTTTATTCAGAGAGTAAAGTCAAAGGAAAATATAAAGAGATTGAAGTCGTAGGAAAATATTTATTCAGAGATTGAAGAATAAATGGTATTTTCCTACGACTTCAATCTCTTTATATTTTCCTAAGTCGAAAAAAATATTATTAATGTATAAAAAAAAAAATCAAATTTTCTGTTGGTGTTATTATCATCATAATCTTTTGATTCTATCTAAGGTAAAACTTTATTGATCCCTCAGGAGGTCTCCATCGGGAAATTGTTTATCTTGCATCATTTTTATCTTTTGGATCTTTTACTTCAACTCAATCGATCTCTCATTATTCCCTCCATGTGTATTCCTTGAGTTGTGTAACTATTCTGGGCTGAACCGTGACTATAGAATCTAACAATGGTCAGCAGTTGGAACCAAGTTCACTGAAAGTTTCTCCGGCTCTGCAACAAGCGTCGCTGGAGGTGAAACACAAGCACATGTTTTATAGAGTCACTGTTGAATCCCTCAAACCTCCCTGTCCAAGGTTCCGGGTCCTGCTGGCCCCTGGTTCCCCTCAGACTCTGATCATTTATTGATGACAGGAGAGCACATGAAGGTCTTGATGCTGCTGCTGCTGCTGCCTGGCACCCCACTAACACACACTAACACACACTAACACACACACACTGACACACACACTAACGCACACAGACACACACACACCATCACGCATGCAATTATTGGAAAAGACTCACAATCTGTCACACATCCAGTGTCTGTCGTATATTTTCACTCTTTGTCTCGTTTTTTGTGTTGTCACAAGTGTCAGTGTTGGTCCCTCTGCTGTCAAGTGTGACATTGTGTTGCTCTTTCACACACTTCTTCACCTCCTCCTCCACCTTCTTCTTCCACCTCCTCCAGTTTCCTTCTTGAACACTGGGAAATGAACAGGGAACCCAATGTTATCACTTTAAATTATAGATATTTTTTGTGGCTTGTGTTGAACTGGAGGCCTTTCCAGGGTGTCCTTTGACTCTGACAACCATAGGAGGGTACAGAGGTGAACTCAAGTGATTTGAACACGAGATATCTATAGTAGTGGTGAGTCGATGACATTATTTATGAGAACAAAGAACCTTTTTTTTGTACTCGACCAAATCCTCGAACAAAAGTTGTTCTAAAAGTGTGTGGTTTTGAAGATGTTACGTGAAAACTTTTTCTTAGTTGTGATATCTCTATGACGGAGTATAAGGGCACCGGGAAGGATTTTTTACTATTTCAATATGAGATTGAAGTCGTACAAAATACTTTTTTACAAGATTGAAGTCCTACAAAATACTTTTTTATGAGAACGAAGTCGTACAAAATACTTTTTTTATGAGAACGAAGTCGTACAAAATACTTACCAGGTTGAAGTCAAAGGAGAATTCTTTACTACGAGATTAAAATGTATTTTGTATGACTTTAATGTCGTAATAAATTATTTTCCTACAACTTTAATCTCACAAAACGTATTTTGTACGACTTTAATGTTGTAATTAAGTATTTTGTAAGATTTTAATGTCATAATAAAGTATTTTTATTCTACATAAATCTCGTAATAAAGTGTTTGTCTTCTAATTTAATCTTGTTATAAGTATTTTGTATGACTTAAATGTTGTAATAAAGTATTTTCCTTTGACTTTAATCTCTTAAAAAAGTATTTTGTATGACTTAAATCTCGTAATAAAGTAGTTTTAGTCGACTTTAATGTCGTAATTAACGTTTTCCTTTGACTCTGATCTCTTACTAAAGTATTTTGTACAACTTTAATCTTGTAATAAGTATTTTTATTGCTTTAATTACAGGGGGAAAAAAACTCCTTGACTTTAATCTTGTAGTAAAATTTTTAAAAAAAGTATATACACTGTTGTGTATCTCAGTTGTGTGGTTGGTTTATATAAAAATGTGTTTTCTGCCTTTACTTCAGCATAAAAATGGAGAAAATCCACCACAAACTGTTTAAAAGTCAAATTTTCTTTTACTTTTGTGGTCGTCGCAAATACATTTTTCAAAAGTTATTTGTCAAAGAGTGATCATCACACGACAAAAACTTCTTGTTTGTGTAGTTCTTCTCTGGTGTAGCTCACAGTCGGTGGATCTTGCCAAGCACGGTCCTCACCGACCGTCAAGAGAGGCAAAGACAACTTTTGTCGCACTGAAATGACTGTGACGCACAAAAGAGGATTTTGGCGACGCTGGCGTGAAGGACTGAGATGATGTTGAGGAACCTACCCTTGAAGATGCAACAGTCGTAGCAGGAGATGTTTGTGTGTCAGTTGAGGAAACACTCGTGTCCTTCCTGTGACAGTGTCATAAATAGCCTGAACCGAAGCCGGCGCCGACTTTGAAGCTCCACATGGGAAACGACTGATATACAGCTGGCTTCAACCGGGGGGACCCCAGGAGATGCATGAAACACACACAGATATATATATATTTCTGTACACACCAGCTCACAAACCTATAGAACCCCTGAGGTGCAGTTAGTACGCGGTTACACAGGTGGGTCGTCCTGCGTTTGCTTCCTCTGTGTCGCCCCTTTTTTCACTTCCTCCCTCGAGTGACTCGACTCACAATAAAAAATTAAATGTATAGAAACATGTTTAACTCTGAGTTTCTACCTCCAAACAAACTATCTAGTGGAACAATAATTCTGTTTATATTTTATTTTTTAAATTTAAGTTACTTAATTCAGTTTTAGAAGGTTATTTTAAAATGTCAATTCACAGAAAAATGTGGGTTTTTTTTATATTTTTTTTGTGATCTTACACAGAAACTTTTAGATTTTATTTCACTGGTTATATTTTATTTCTTAAAATATACTAAATACATTTTTTTTTTACCATTATTATTTTTAAATTTCTAGTTTTTTTATTTTAGTTTTTAAACCCTTTTTCTTTCTTTTTTCTTTTTTTTTTCTTTTTTACCACACATGTGCCTTTTTTACTGTTTACCAAACATTTAAATATTTTCTTGTTAAGTATTTGCATTTCTGTACTTTTATTTATTTTTATTCAGATTTTACATACATTATCCTATGTTAATTTTATTAAATATTCTTTGTCTTCTTTCATAAGCTTGCAGAAGAAAAACATTAAAAAAAAAAAATCATGATATAATGATTTCTCCTCCCCCCAAAACATGTTATAATATACATAAAATATTTTTTGTTCACAGTTCTTCACATGTCAATCAAATTAGGTGATACATAATAATATATAATATATTACGCATATTTTGTTTAAAGTGAAATTTAAAATTCAAATTTATGTATATACTTGTCTACAGGAGTTACAGAAGTTTATATATATATATATATATATATATATATATATATATATAAATCTATTTTTTTTTTTTGTTACCCTGCACAGGAAAATTTTTTTTTGTTTGTTTTATTTACGTGATTTCATCAGATTTACATTTTTCCAACTTTATAAAATATAGTTCTTTTTTAAACATAATTATTTATTTAATTAATCTTTTTAAATATATATATTTTTCAGCCCATTTTCTAACCCTAAAAAGTCACTCCCCTTTTTCCTCTCTGATTTATTTTTCTATTTTTAACCAAATATTTAACCATTCCTTCTCTTATTTACTATTTGATGTATTGTGCTTTTATTTTAAATGTAATTATTCTTCTTTGTTATAATCGCAGGAGAATAACATCTTAAAAACCGTCTTATATTCGTTTAAATATTTTGCTTTTCTTCATTCAAAAACACTTTTTGTTATAGTGTAATAAATCTCTTAATTTTCCAAGTGCTCCCCTAGTGGTCACTCTCTGCATGTGCATCCCCGAGAATCAAACCTGCTGAGTTAGTAAAGCAGATCAAACATGAAACTTCTGCTCCATGTTTCAATCCTAGTGTTGTGTTGATGGAAAACAGACGCGTCTCTTCCTCTGTGATCCGGGGGACACATCTGGGGGCCCCCCGTCAGAGCCCAGGGGCCGATCACTGCGAGTGTGGGAGTCGAGGTTTAATCTCAGGTCACCGGGCGTCTCTTCGATCACGACCGAGTGTGTGTGTGTGTGTGTGTGTGTGTGTGTGTGTGTGTGTGTGTGCGCTTGCAGGAGGAGGGTTGTGGGTCGGTGTGTGCGTGCGAGCGATCGCACACATGTGTGCGTACAGTAGGGGTCCACACGGAGCCGCACACTGGCCCCTCTGTGTGCCCACCGCCAACTGTACATTCCATTCTCTCCCGTCGGACTCACGGAACCACATCTGGCAGACCTGAGCGGACCCGACAGAACCCTGTGTGTGTGTGTGTGTGTGTGTGTGTGTGTGTGTGTGTGTGTGTGTGTGTGTGTGTGTGTGTGTGTGTGTGTGTGTGTGTGTGTGTGTGTGTGTGTGTGTGTGTGTGTGTGTGTGTGTGTGTGTGTGTGTGTGTGTGTGTGTGTTCAGTTCAGCCGTATCAATATGTGGTCAACAGTTGGTTTTTCGTATTATTCTTAAAATGAGATATTGTGGGAAAGTTGAGAGCGAGTTTCTCTCACTGCCTTTTTATTTTTACCTTGTGACGTCAGTTTTCCCTTCGTCCAGGTTTTCTCCACTTTCGCCAAATATATTTTTCTATTTGACGTTGTCGATGTAAAAAAGCATGAATTCCATCCTTGTGGACTTGGACGTCAGTTAGCTTAGCACGAGTTTGTCATTCCCATCCCGTGACTTTCCTTCAGTTTAATACTGTTTTTCAAAGTCTCTGAATGTAAGTAAGTAATTTGTATATATAGAGCGTTTTTCCAGACCAGGGTCACAAAGCGCTTGAACAATCAAAACAATACTCAATAAAATATATATTCTAAAGGTCAAGATAATACTGAGAACATCACTGTTGACGTCGATAATCTGATCTTTAAAACAGGAACCTTCGTAGGTCGACATGTCAACATGAACAATAATCTACTCTGACTCTAGACTTGATGCTATTTAACCCTTAACTATACTTAACTTAAACAAGTCATAAGAGACTGATCAGAAATTAATTTTAATATATTTGTGTTTATTTTCTCAGCAGTGTTTTAGGCACTGTTTTGAGAAGAGCTTTTAGAGATGTTTTGTGAATGGTTTTGAGAACCGTTTTAGAGCCATTTTGGGCAAAGTTCTGGGAACTGTTCTGGGCAGAGTTTTGGGAGGTGTTTTGAGAACTGTGTTGAGTACAGTTTTGTGTACAGTTTTGAGAACAAGTTTTGAAAACCGTGTCGGACACAGCTTTGGTGTTTGACAGCCGTTTTGGGCAAAGTTCTGGGAACAGTTTTGGGCACAGATTTGGGAGCCGTTCTTGGAGCCGTTTTGGAAAGTGTTTTGAGAGCCGATTTGAGAGATGTTTTGGGAACACTTTGAGAGCCATTTTGGGCAAAGATCTGTGAAAAGTTTTGGTAGGCGTTTTGAGAGCCGTTTTAGGAACCAGTTTGCGAGTCCTTTTGGGAACTGTTTTGGGCACATTTCTTGGAACAGTTTTGAGAGCTGTTTTTGGAACGTTCAAGAGCCATTTTGGGGAACAATTTTGGGAAGCGTTTTGCGAGCTGTTTTTGGAAAGTTTGTAAGGCCCTTTTGGGAACTGTTTTGGGCACAGTTTTGGGAAGCGTTTTTGAGAGCCATTTTGGGAAGCGTCTTGAGAGCTGTTTCAGGAACCAGTTTGCGAGCCCTTTTGGGCACAGTTTTGGGAAGCGTTTTGAGAGCTGTTTCAGGAACCAGTTTGCGAGCCCTTTTGGGCACAGTTTTGGGAACTGTTTTGGGCACAGTTTTGGGAAGCGTTTTGAGAGCCGTTTTAGGAACCAGTTTGCGAGTCCTTTTGGGAACCGTTTTAAGAGCTGTTTCTGGAACCAGTTTGTAAGCCCTTTTTGGAACTGTTTTTGGCACAGTTTTGGGAATCGTTTTGATAACCATTTTCGGAAGCGTTTTGGGCACAGTTTTGGGAACTATTTTGAGGAACAGTTTTTGGAATCGTTTTGGGAAGCATTTTGAGAGCTGATTCGGGAACCAGTTTGCAAGTCCTTTTGGGCACAGTTTTGGGAATCGTTTTAGAGCCATTTTTGGAAGCGTTTTGGGAAGCGTTTTGAGAGCTGTTTCAGGAACCAGTTTGCGAGCCCTTTTGGGAACTGTTTTGGGCACAGCTTTGGGAACTGTTTTGGGAACTATTATGGGCACAGTTTTGGGAACTATTATGGGCACAGTTTTGGGAAGCGTTTTGAGAGCTGTTTCAGGAACCAGTTTACGAGCCCTTTTGGTAACTGTTTTTGGGCACACTTTTGGGCACCGTTTTGGACACACTTTTGGGCACACTTTTGGGAAGTGTTTTGGGCACACTTTTGGGCACACTTTTGGGAAGTGTTTTGGGCACCGTTTTGGGCACCGTTTTGGGCACACTTTTGGGCACACTTTTGGGATGTGTTTTGGGCACCGTTTTGGGCACACTTTTGGGCAGTGTTTTGGGCACACTTTTGGGCACACTTTTGGGAAGTGTTTTGGGCACCGTTTTGGGCACAGTTTTGGGCACAGTTTTGGGAAGTGTTTCAAAAGCACCAGGAAGATAAAACCAATATAAAAACTCTTTCCCATTCATCGTTAAAACACAGTTTTTTGGTTCATATTTCTTGCTGTAAATCCTTCGAGCTGTTATGTCAGTGAATACTTTGATGTTCATGTGATCACTAACATCAGCAGTGGGTCACAGGAAGGTACTTATATTTGGAAGGTACTTGTACAACGATAATATCAAACTACAAGATACTTTTGCACTTACCCTGCTCTGACACTAGAGGGAGTCAGAAAACATGTTTTCAATCTCAAGAATCTCTTCATGTTTGTCCTGTGATAAGGAGTCATTCTTGTCTGTGGCCTGAGAAGTCGTTGCATGAAAAAATCTGTTATTTTCCTCAACATTCCAGTCAATTCTACGTCGTTCTTCAGTTCATCTGACATTCATTGTTGTTCATCTGCGAGTGTTTACACGTCGCAGCGTAACGACTCGAAGTGAAGGACGACGGAAAAGGAGCCCCTCGTTTTTTTCATCACAATCCTTTAATCATTGTTGCGTTCGAGTCCAACCTTTGTAGTCTCAGCGTAAAAACAAGACGAAGATGACTTGGTTTTAATTAGTGCAGATCAAACGAGCGTAAACGTGCACAGATGACGACGCTTTCATTCATGTTCCAGCCGAGGAACGTCTGATACTGAGACCCTTCTAACCTCGCAGTGGTCAGCACCTGTTAGTGGAGAACCAAAGAGAGATCATAATAATGATTGTATTTATGAAGCCTTTCAGATATTCAGTCGTCACAAGAGGCTTCACATGGAAACAGAAATAAAACAAACAGGATTCATTAAAAAATAAAACGGTTCATTAATAACAGTACAATAGTAACAACAATATGATAAACAATTTACTTTTTTTTTTACTTTATTTTCTTTTCTTAGAAGCAAAATAATCTGTTTTTGGATTTTCTGAAACCTATTTACTTCACTTTAATGTTGTCATTTAAAACTGAGGTATGAAGAATGAAGCGATAAATAGTTAATACATAGAAATGTGTACTTTTCCAATAAAGAACAGAATTAACTGAGTTTTTTTTGTTCGAAAAGCTCACACAGGAACAATAAATAAAACATATACATGTATTAATTCATCAATTTCAATTAGATGATTTGTTTATTTTTATTATTGTATACTTTCTGTACTTGGTAATGACAAATACTCCAGTATAATATAATCATATATTGTATTATAAATAAATAAATAGTAGAAACAAGTGAGTAAGTAAGTAAGTAATTTATATTTATATAGCGCTTTTCTAGATCAGGCGCTTAAACAATCAAAAAATAAATAAATAATACTCAAAAAATATATACTGAAAAGATCAAGATAACACAGAAAAACACAAGTGTCCCAGAAAATCAGGATTTGTTTAAAATGCAACATAAAATTAAAATAAATTGTGTATATATATATACCATTTAATACTTTCTGTACACGTAAATGGCAAGTATTCCAACATATAAATAAATTTATTTTCACTTATATATACAGAAATTCGAAATTACATTTCCATTTTTCTTCCCCAAATTCTTCTCGTATTTGTCAAGTTGAAGTTAATAAAATAATGCATTATATACTTGTGGTGATAATACAAACTTAAATCATATTTATATTTATATTTGTCTGCTTTAAAAGGACCTTTAAACCTTCACTATGATCCTCAAACACATGGACTTGTTCTCTCTCTCGTCCTGCTCGTCTCTAACTCTCCAATAGGTGGCGCCATTTCCCCGCATTATGTCACAGACCACTGACCAAGCTTGACCCTCCGTCGTCTGCTTATGTCACTCCAGTCTGGGGTCACTGGGTCAGACCAGGTGACCAGTCACGTGACAGATCTGACTCCCTGTGAGAGGAGAGACATTTGTATCACTTGAAACATGTTAAAGATGATAGAAAATGTTTCTTTTATACATTTTACAATTTTAAATAAGATTAAACTACATTACAAAATCCTTTAAAAACTCAAATATGTCACCACTTTTGATATTAGTTACTATAGGTCTCTGTTTTTTTAATTGTTGTTTATTTTATTTAAGCTTGATTTCTTAAGTTGAAGCTCATTCGTCCAATGAGGAAGTTGTATTTCCCGTCTTAGTCAAGTACTTTTAAAGTTGTACATTAAATTTGACAGTAAAGTATATTAAGACTAGATCATCCAACTCATGTTGACATGGTGCACTTTAAAAAAAATTATATAAACAAATAATATTTGTTAAAAAATATCGAAACAAGAATTGATAGAGTAATTATTTTTTTTAATATATATATTTATTTGACAGATGTGTTCAAATGTATCTTACTTATGCGCTTCTTTTATAAAATATTTCTCAAAAAGGAGTTTTTATTTTGTTATAACTGCATTAAAATTATCAAAAAAAAATAATGTTTTCCACAATTTCAAGATAAGTTTTGCAGTTTTTGCAGTTACACTTCTCTGACACTGGAGGGAGCCAGAAACTATATTTTCAACCTCTCTATTTGCCGCTTTAACTATCAAAGCACGACCCTCAGAGACTCCCCTAACATCGGTGGATCCAGATCCGATCCTTAAAACTCTTCACTGGCTTCCAGTTTCTTTAAGGATCAACTTTAAAATTCTGGTTCTTACTTTCAGATCTATTCATGGTCAGACCTTCCATCACTGATCTGATCCAGACTTACACCCCAGCTCGGGCTCTGAGGTCTCTGGATCAGAATCTACTGATGGTTCCACGCACACGGTTCAGGACCAGAGGAGAGAAATCCTTCCAGACTGTTGCTCCTAAGCTTTGGAACAATCTCTGTGTTTGATGATCTACTGACTCCTTCAAGAAACATCTGAAGACACTTTTATTTGTTCAGGCTTTTCCTTGATTTTCTGGAACTCCTGTTGTGTTATCAGTTTTATCTTGATCTTTAAAGTATATACTTTAGTGAATAGTGTTTTGATTGTTTAAGCGCTTTGTGACCCTGGTCTGGAAAAGCGCTATATAAATAAAAATGACTTACTTACTTACTTACTCTGCCCCCTGCTGGTGTTTGTGGCACATTGCAGCCTCATAACAGTCAACATCAGACATATATGAGCAGGTTTTCAAAAATGAAGCTGAAGTTTACTTTCAAATTTACTTGAGTCACTGTAAAAACTAATTGTGTCATTACTTATATACACAAATTAACACATTGTATAATCTCAAAGGTAAAAAGTCTGCTAGCTGGATGCTAGGGTCAATGGTGGATTGCATTGCGATGCTAACCGTTAGCATTTTGTGATTTTTCAACTTAAATTTGCTAAAAACCTTTACACAAATTAACACAAACTAACACAAATTGTTTAATCTCGACGGAAAAAGTCTGCTTGCTCGATGCTAACGTCGATGGCAGATTGCATTGCGATGCTAACCGTTAGCATGGCGATCTTTCAACTTTAGCTCGCTATAAACCTTTACACAAATTAACACAAATTGTATAATCTCGAAGGAAAAAAGGCCGCTAGCTCGATGCTAACGTCAATGTCGGATTGCATACTATTAGCATTTGGCAATCTTTCAACTTAAGTTCACTATAAACCTTTATTGAAAAAAAAAAAAAAGTTCTTTACACAACAACCTTTTGAAAAATGCAAGAACTCAAATGCAAACACTTTCTGGCTCGAACATCAGAAGAACTACGGAAAAACCAAACGTCCAAAATACAAGAAAATCACTGTTTAACACAAACTGAAAAAACAAAACAGTTATTCTGATCCATTCTATCGTCACTTTATTATCATTTCTTAACAATTACATTCATTTTTTATCTAATGGATGGATCGTCCAGAACCTCCTTGGCAGATTTAACAAACGAAATATTCTTAAAGTCGCTTAAAGTGATGGTGGAATGTTTGAAAGTCAGAAAAGTGATTCTGGAAAATGAAAGCTGATAAACTCAGGACTCTGGATGTATCGGATGGTTTGGACGTGAAGAAGAAGATCAGAAAAAGACTAAAGTATGAGTTTTTTTTAATGCAGATTCAGCAGAATCGTGCATCTCTGCTGTGTACAGTCAGTCGGTCCGACGGCATCACTGATCGGAGATGATTGGTTCGACATTGATGTCAGAGTGAAAAACACATGAATGAAAAACCAACAAAAGTGTCGTTTTTTTCTTCATCCCCGACACCATTAATCACGTTTTCCCAGATGTTTTTTTTTCCTCCCACTCTGTGATGTGTGTCCCTGAGCTCCGTCCACACTTCTTCTTCTTCTTCTTCTTCATGGAGGAGGAACTCTTTGAAGGACAGTAGCCGTGAGGAGCATCTGCCATCAAAGTCTCCTGTCGTCTCCATCTTCTCCACGAGGCTGGAGCCGACACTCGCAGCAGGAGCCGCGACTCCTCGTCCCTCATTGTTGGCAGATGTTCCTGCATGTGTGTGTTTAACTCCTCGTTTTTGGCTTCCAAATTCCTTAAAGAAAATGATTCCGAATTCTGGCCGAGCTCCTGCGTGGAGCTGAGGTGGGAACGCCATCAAAGACGGGAGACGCCTGCGAGGCCCTGAAGCCCTGAGGCCCCAACAATGATGGGGCGAGAGGGAGGGTAGATTTAAGGCGAAGGAGGAAGTCGTCGTCGAGACATTAAACCATGAGAGTTTGCATCCAAAAATTCACCTACTTTGGCCAAAAAATCTATTGGAATTTTCAGTTTTTTACTATTTTCCTTTTCGTGACTTTACCTGAAAATAGTGCTTTGAATCCCTTGAAGTCTGATTCAAATCCAAGGCCTGGGAATGTGTTTTATTTGTATATAAATGATTTAAAGTTCTGCTCTATCATGTTTATCAGTGGATGGAGGAAGTTTATTTTTCTCAGGAATGTCTTTAGAATGTGGATCTGATCCAAGTGGTAAAACTGAATAAATGGTAAAAAAAAATACATTATTTGCGTAAAAAGAGGTTTGATTTTGGGGGATGAAGTGGAAAATAAAAGTGGAAAAATAAAATAAATTTGAGTAATAATGAATAAAAATAAATATGTACAAATAAATATTATTTTTAAAGGTATTTTCTTTCTATTTTTTAAGGAATTATTTTATTTTTATTGTAATATGTTCTTTCTTGCTACTGTATTATAGTTATTTAAACTATTTTTTATTTACTTATACATGGTTAATGTTGTTTTTTTATACTTTCTTCATAATAATGTTTTATTGTGATACATTTGAGTATTTTTTTAAAACTTTTAACATGATTATTACTTTATTATTTCTTATGTTTCTTAAAAATGTATTCACGATTGTATTTATTTTATTCGTAAACTAAAATGTTGTTTTTATAGTTTCTTAAAAATAACTTTCATATTTGATTTATTCATTTATTTTATTTTAATTAACTTAAGGTATTTTTTGTATCTTTAACAGTATTTTTACTTTATTATTTATTATGTGTATATATATGTTTAAAAATGTATTCATTAATTAATTTATTTATTAATGACTTTTTAAATACTTTCTTTACAATAACCTTTATATTTTATTTATTTATTTTAATTACTTTAAGGTATTTTTTTTTACAGGATTTTTACTTTATTATTTATTATGTGTATATATATGTAAAAAAAAATGTATTCATTAATTAATTTATAAAATTTAATACAAATATTTATTAATGACTTTTTAAATACTTTCTTGACAATAACTTTTTTTTACCTTTCAGTATTTCATTATAACTTTTACGGGATTTTTACTCAATTATTTCATTATTTGTATAGATTCTTTTAAACACTAATTTATTGAATTATTATTATTTGTATCATAATATACATTTATACTTTTCTTTGCAATATACTTTTATAATTAGTTATGTACTTTCTTTTCGTAATTTTTCTGAGTAAGTTTGAGTTTTAAAAAGTTTACTGGATTGTTACTCTTATATACTGAATTATTAATTTAAATATCATGAACATAAATTTCCATATATAATAAAAGTTTGATCACTGATAAGATTTTTTAAATGATGTGATCGTCTGCTGAGGTTCTTCAGTGTCTTGTAATATAAAGTATTTGACTTGTTTTCTGCACAAACGTATCAACGTGTCGTAGTAAACTTTAAAACTAACATCGATTCTCTCTGTGTTTTTTCCTCCAGACCTTGAAGCTTCTCAACGTCTCACCTTCAGCAGGACACTGGCGACTGATGCACTCTGGGAAAACTGCGAGAAGCGATTGAACGTAAGTGGTCGTTTTGCTACTTGTCGTCTCGGAGGTGAAGAGTGTTGTTGCCGTCGTCGAGTATGTTGGGAAGAACATGAATGTTGTTCATGGAAGTCTTTGAATCAACATTTGAGCTGAGGATGGATCTTAAATATGAAACTCTCAAGAAAGTGTGGATTAAAAAGTAGTTTGTCTTCAGTATTCATTTGATTTTTCACATGAATATTTGACTTTTATCATGTTTCATTTGTTTTATTTCTAAACACAAAACTGTAGCATTTTTGTAACATGTTTCGATGAGTCGTGACAATGTTAAGAAGTTTTCTGGGATGAATTAATGGCATTTACTGACCTTGAGAGCATTTTTTCATGCTTTAATTTAATCACATTAGAAACAAAGATATTTTTACAGTAAAAACAAGTGTTGAGTCTTGAACTAGTCAAGTATTTAATGTCAGATTGGGAGACATTTCTTTCATTATTGCGTAGGAAAGTGTGATTTTTCTCATTATATTCAATTTTAGTTGTACTTTTATGGACAAGTAAAGAAAAGAAAATTTGATCAAATGCCTAATTATTCATAAGAAAATACATTTATTGATAAATACAGGATAAAAAAGGTAGTTAATAATATAGATATATATTTTTATTTAAAGTAGTCATTTGAAAAAACAAAAATACATCAAATAGAAACACGTTTTCTTTAATGGAAAGTGAAAACGAGACCATGATGTCATAACTATTATTATTGTTATTGCTATTATTATTATTTTTGTTGTTACTGTTGTTGTCTTTGTTGTCTTAGCATCACAAAAATACACTTTTTAGAAAATATATTATATTATATTATAAGTATATAAATTAATTATTAATTAATTAATTAAAATATTAATCATTTGGGTTAACTCAATTATAAAACCCATTCAAAATGAAATCTCTATAAATGAAATTGGAAACATAATAAACTTAATTAAATTAAACATCACAACATCTGTTTGTTTTCACACCATAACTTGATTTATACGCTCGTTCCCTCAAGTCTTTTAAGCTCTTTTGTTATTTCCACGTGAACCATCTTTTCCTCTCGTCATCTATTCATGTTTTCACACGAAACAGCAGCTGCTTTTCGTCCACAGAAGGTGTGAAACTCCACAACAACAACAACACAACATGGGTTAATGACCCACGAGCAACACCGTGAACGTGAGCACTTGATAACCGGAGTACATAACCGCCGGAAACCCAGAGCATCATGTTTCTTCTAAATAAGTGAAACAAACGAACCTTCTGAACGAGTGATATCTTAAAACATTTGTGTGTTTTTTCTTCCTCCCTTTCATTTCACATTCCGTGTCGTCCTCTTGAAAACACAATCTGAGGTTCAGAGCAGCTTGATGTGGCGAACAAATGACATCAAAATGCAGATTGGAAGCTTTAGCCGTGGCATGAGAAAAAAAAACACCTCTTACTTCCTGACAACCGTTCGCTATGACACACACTTCACACATACACACACTCATTTGATGCACAAGCACATCAGCAGCCACTCCTCCCAAACACACACACACACACACACACACACACAGTCCTTTACTCACACAGTTTGCACAGTTAAATCAAACTGATTTGCTGCCATTGTGCGGAGAAATTAGCATAACAAGGATGGGATCAAATGAGGTAGTTACAGCTTGAATCATAAATTGCCGACTGAGCGAACGTGCGACTGCAAATGGATTGTAGTTCACATCAGTATTCATGAAAGAGGGAAAGTAAAGCGCCACCATTTTTTTTTCTCCTAAATATTCTTTTTTTTTTTTATTTCATGGTTCAGGATTAGCCAAAAATCTTTTTTTTTTTTTTGTCTCGTTCTCCCGTCGATCGTTAATTGCGTTTGTTGAATCCAGACGACGTTGATTTTTTTTTTTTGTTGGACAAAACGCTGTGAAACGCGTTGATTTTTTTTCGGAGCGAGTCAATTTTTTTTGAAGAGCCGACCGGTGCGAAGATAAAGAGGCGCTGATCGTGAATGGATACGAAAAATGAATCGATGGTGAAACATCTGCTGCGGCGGCGGCGTCTTTAATTACGAACACAGGGTTAGCAATTAGCAATTAGCAGACGACACGCTTTTGCTAAAATAAGCTTTGCTGACTTTGCTTTCTTTTTTCAAAATTTGACTCGTCAAAAGTTGATTTAAGTCAAATTACTTGGGAGCAGGAAGTTACTTTTCGTGGCCCATTAGCGTTATTTGTATTATTGGCCCCCTAAACAGACGCATTACCAAAGACACAACAAAAACTACAGATGGAAATTAGCATTGTGCTAAATCTGGTGCAGCCATCTTTTTTAACTGCAAAGTCCCGGCGATTTCCAAAGATACAAAATCGTGAAAAATATTTTAGATGAAAAATGTAATTTAGTTTTAAATAGTTTATCGTAACATTAACTTGCTTGCAGGGACTTAAAAGTGTGCTAGCATATTTTTTCGGCCTATCGTGACTGATTCCGAAATAATTGTGTAAAATTCTTAGGTCAAAACCGTCGGAGGACTTGCTACTTTTAAAAGGCTGTAACCGAAGAATTTGCGTAATATAATATAATAGTAATATTTTAGTAAATTTACTTGGGAGCAGGATGTTACTTTACGCGGCCCATTAGCAAAATGTGTATTATTGGCCCTAAAACGGACACATTACGAAAGCCAGTCCCGAAGTTTCCCAAAGATACAAAATCGTGATAAATATTTTAGATGAAAAATATAATTGAGTTTTAAATAGTTTATCGTAACTTTAACTTGCTTGCAGGGACTTAAAAGTGTGCTAGCATATTTTTTCCGCCTATCGTGACTGATTCCGAAATAACCGGTAAAATTCTTAGGTCAAAACCGTCGGAGGACTTGCGACTTTTAAAAGGCTGTAACAAAAGAATACGCGTAATAGTAATATTTAAGTTTTATAATATGATAGTAATATTTCAGTAAATTTACTTGGGAGCAGGATGTTACTTTACGCGGCCCATTAGCTAAACGTGTATTATTGGCCCTAAAACAGACACATTACCAAAGCCAGTCCCGAAGTTTCCCAAAGATACAAAATCGTGATAAATATTTTAGGTGAAACATGTAATTTAGTTTTAAATATTTTATCGTAACATTAACTTGCTTGCAGGGACTTAAAAGTGTGCTAGCATATTTTTTTCGGCCTATCGTGACTGATTCCGAAATAATTGTGTAAAATTCTTAGGTCAAAACCATCGGAGGACTTGCTACTTTTAAAAGACTGTAACAGAAGAATTTGCGTAATATAATATAATAGTAATATTTTAGTAAATTTACTTGGGAGCAGGATGTTACTTTACGCGGCCCATTAGCAAAATGTGTATTATTGGCCCGAAAACAGACACATTACGAAAGCCAGTCCCGATGTTTCCCAAAGATACAATATCGCAAAAAATATTTTAGATGAAAAATGTAATTTAGGTGGTAATATTTTATCGTCCCTTTAACTTGCTTGCAGGGACTTAAAAGGGCGCTAGCATATTTTTTTCGGGCTTTTCTGACTGATTCCGAAAATATGTAAAATGCTCAGGTCAAAAACCTTTGAGGACTTGCGACTTTTAAAAGGCTGTAACGGAAGAATATGCGTAATAGTAATATTTTAAGTTAAATAAATGAACGAGAAAAAAAGATGTCATGTCTTTTTTTATGCCACCCAGTCAAACAGTGTGTATTCGTAATTGTGTATACGTGGCTGCAGTAATCATAGAGAGAAGATATTGAAACTTCATTAACACTTGCTGAGTTTCCATTACACTTTATGAGATCATCTTGATCAAAACAGAATGGAAATCATTTAGACAGAATATTTTGTTTGCCTTAATAAGAAAGTTTTTATGACATTTTAAAAGCATACATTTATCACAAAAGAAATATTAACATTAGAAAATAATCTGCCCACTTAAAACAATGATATTCTGGAGGTGAAATCTTGTTGACCATAACCACGTCCACTCTGCTGTGATTGGTCAAACATGGAGGTTTGTCACCGCGCGTCATCAATCCCAGAAATCTCCACTCGTTGTATAAACAAAGCGGGGCGTGATTACAGCTGGCCGGAGGAGGAGTGAAGCCATTATTGCATCATAATGGTCACTGCTCTCGTAACCTCTCGTTCGCCCAGATTTCATATGAGCTTTAGTAAGTTTTTTTCAAGAAACACTGTTTCACAAGATTAACTTCATTAACTTTCCTTTTACGAAACCAAAGCCTCCAACTTTTTGTGGGTCATTTCCGTGTCGTGTTTCAAATCTCCTATTTACACGTGTGGATTTAATTATGGGATGGTGAGACTTTAAGATGTTTCCCCCGTTAACATCATCACCCCTTTTTTTTTTCCAACCCCGGGCACTGCCTGGTGGTTCCAGAGCTCCGGGTTATTAGATCCAATATCGCTTCTGAAGCAATAATGCGGCACTTCTTTTTTCTTTTTTTTCCCCTCCCGAATCATATTAACAAGCTTACTCTTTTTATCCTTACAAGCTCAGGCTTAATTAGTTTCCGAGGAAACGTCCCTGTCAGACCGTGGAGGAGAATAAATAACCATTTTTTTTGATTAAAACCAAAGTTTGTGTTTTGACTTTTCTTATGAGCTAATGCTGGTCGCGGCTCATATGGAAGGTGAAGCTCCTTCAGATCCACGCCGCTGAATATTTAGCCAGAGAAAATGTCACGTAGGAATATAGCAACAACCTTTTGATATTAGAGCAACTTATTATGCCAGTTATTTTTTTTTCTTCTTCATATCCGAGGCCCTTCAAGAGTGTGTGCAGCGTAGCGTCCGTTCGCATCATCATCATCAGCCGCGTGTTTTTTTTCCTCCTGAATATTCCGGCGATAAAACAATCCTAACATGGTTCCGCTTCACCGGGCGCTGGTAATATTTACTTTATAAATTGAAGTCCCAAACAGAAGTGCGTTTCATAAATAGTGCATGAGTCACGCGCCGGTTGTTTCTTGCGATGTCGCCGGAGTAGAACCCGCGTCCAGGACTTTTTAATTAATCAGAACCAAGGGTTTGTTAATATGAGTCGTTTCTAACAAAGAGTGTCATCGGTTCGAAGGAAACCGTGTTTGTTGTTCAGGAAGTTACTGATTACGGATGGAAATGAACTCTGATTACGAAGGTTGTTAATCCATTATTTCACCGTAACGGTGAGTAAATACCTGAGTAGGCGAAGGTACGACGATGACTGGCAGCAACACTTTGACTCGTTTATTACAGTAACTTCATCATATGGAAGTATATCAGTGTCAGGAGAGGATTGAAGGGTAAAACATTTTAAATGTTGTCGCTTTAAATAACTGAATAAAAAAAAAAAAAATAAAAAAAATAATCGATTTTCATATATAATAAAAAAAAATTACACTTTCATTCTTATTCCTAGAATTGAAAAAAAATATATTATAAAATATATACTTGTCTATAATAATAATAATAATATATTGTCATCGCCAAACATGGTGGGAAATTCCACCCTTCTATGACCAAGAACCATGGTCTCAGACTTTTGCTGCTCACTTAAGTAGCATTGAAGCTAAGCTAAGCTAACATACTGCTCAATATTATCCTAATAACACCGAGAACCATAGTCTCAGACTTTTGCTGCTTACTAAAGTAGCATTGAAGCTAAGCTAAGCTAACATATGACTCAATATTAGCCTAATAACGCAGAGAACCATGGTTTCATACCTTTGCTGCTCACTTAAGTAGCATTGAAGCTAAGCTAAGCTAACATACGGCTCAATATTAACCTAAAGACACCGAGAACCTTGCTCTCAGACTTTTGCTGCTTACTTAAGTAGCATTGAAGCTAAGCTAAGCTAACGTACGGCCCAATATTAGCCTAATAACACCGAGAACCATGGTCCCAGACTTTTGTGGCTCACTTCAGTCGCATTGAAGCTAAGCTAAGCTTACATACGGCTCAATATTAGCGTAATAACACAGAGAACCATGGTCTCAGACTTTTGCTGCTAAATTAAGTAGCATTGAAGCTAAGCTAACACATGGCTCAATATTAGCCTAATTACACCAAGGACGATGGTCTTAGACTTTTGCTGCTCACTTAAGTAGCGTTAAAGCTAAGCTAAGTGAACATACAGCTCAATATAAGCCTTCAGAGTTAAAGCGCTCTACAGATATAATGTACTTACTTACTTACTAATAACACCGAAAACCATGGTGTCAGACTTTTGCTGCTCACTTAAGTAGCATTGAAGCTAAGCTAAGCTAACATACGGCTCAATATTAGCCTCATAACACACATTGCCGTTCCATCACAAAGTTGAATTTTGGCGAGAAAATCTACGAAATTTCCCACCAGAGCCAAAAACAAACATGTTATTTGGATTTTCTTTTATGGAGAAACAAAAAAAAAAACATTTGGTGTTTCCGCTCACAGAGCAAGAGCTAACGTCAGCTTTGTGTTTGTTTAGAGGAAGCAGAGAAGATGACAAAACGTAAGGGGGGGTCTCCGAGTGTGATCTCTGCTGCAACCCCGAGTCTTCCCAGTGAGTCACCGTGAAGTCGACCTGAAAGAGATTGAATACAGTAGTGAGCGTGGATCGTGGTAATTGCCTGTGTACGGGATGGAGGGAAGAGAAAAGAAGAAATATGTGTTGCCAACATCACCTCCAGGCTGAACTGATGAGCTCATTATTTTCGCTCGCAGAACCCCCTCCAGTTGCGTGTGTGTGTGTGTGTGTGTGTGTGTGTGTGTGTGTGTGTGTGTGTGTGTGTGTGTGTGTGTGTGTGTGTGTGTGTGTGTGTGTGTGTGTGTGTGTGTGTGTGTGTGTGTGTGTGTGTGTGTGTGTGTGTGTGTGTGTGTGTGTGTGTGTGTGTGTGTGTGTGTGAGTGTGTGTGTGTGTGCGAGCGTGGCCTTTTCCTTGGGTTTCAGCCTCTGAACTATTTATTGTAAAAAGTGATTGGGATCAAAAGAGTCGTGAGATGCGACGACACCGAGCGAGAGCGACACCGCGAGCGTCCTACTGGAGGTTCCGTGAAGTTTTTTTGAGTCGTGTATAAGAAAATACACCAAATCTTACAGTGGAGGTGAAGCCAAATTAAAAAAGTTGTAATTGTGAAGTCAACTTTTACAAAGCTCTTCATTTTACCGTATGGAGAGGTGGTTTTTTAACTTTTTTTTATTTTTGATACATACATTTGTTATTTTTACATCAAATCTATACTGAATCCTCGATCCTTAATAGGTCTTAAATTAAGTTAATTCATTTTTAAAACCTTAATAGCAATTGTCTTATCGTATTATATTATATATATATATATATATATATATATATATATATATATATATTAATTACAAAAAAGAACATTTTAAATGTAGTAAACACATAATCAGTAAGATTTTATGTTCGTATCAATTCAAAAAACATATATTTTTAAATGAACAGTTTTATGTGAAAACACGATAGCGGAACTGAAAAAAAACAGTGAAGCGGTTTCAGTCAGGACTCTCACTGCAGACACATCGCTATATAAATAAATATTACTTACTTACTTACATGTTCTACTTCATCATGTAGGGATTTTAATCTTAATTTTTTGACCAACCAACATTTTTCTTAGTGGCTGAAAGTGGTACCAGACAACGTAAATAAATAAATTATAAATAAATATACAGCGTACGTACTATTCTGTACAATACTTCTATTATACAACGGTTGTAATATGGATAAAAGAAGCATTAGGATACGATCCTCCAACATTCGCGACTTTTTCACAGAATTTATTTTCAATAAGACAATTTCCAAAAAATATTGGCCACAAATGAATGAAATCGTGATCATGAAATATTCAGTCTAGAAATACTCAGGAAACTTATACCATGAACTTTGTAAATATTTTGGCAACGAAAATAAAACAAGAAGTAAGTAAGTAATTTTTATTTATATATCGCTTTTCTAAACCAGGGTCACAAAGCGCTTTTACAATCAAAAACAATACACAGTTAAAATATATACTTTAAAAGGCCAAGACACAAAAGACAAACAGGAGCAACTGCCTGGTCCTGAACCGTGTTCAGAAACCATCAGTAGATTCTGATCCACAGACCTCAGAGCCAGAGTTGGGGTGTAAGGCTGGATCAGATCAGTGATGTAAGGAGGAGTCTGACCATGAATAGATCTGAAAGTAAGATCCAGAATAAAAAAAAAAAGATCCTGAAAGTAGCTGGCAGCCAGTGCAAGAGTTCTAAGGACCTGGGAAATGTGAGTTCTTCTACCAGAGCAGGCCAGAATTCTTGCTGCAGAGGTTTGTATCAACTGCAGTATATATATATACATATATATTGTTAGGGGTTTTGTGTTCCGATGAACCGACCCCTCCCCAGCCTCGTACGTGGTGGTGGAATGAAGGACAGACACATTGATGAGTTTAAGAAAAATGCTCGTTTAGTGAATTATGCAAAAGTCAGAGACAAACTTACGTGATCACGGGCGCTAGCAAGCAGAGAGATCTATCGCAGACGTCTTCGAATGCCAGAACGCAAAGATCAGACAAAATGGTGGATCTTTATAGTAGAATATTCAGGTTAACGCCTCTAGTCAAATGTGAATGTAGGATTGGTCAGTGGCTGTAAACACTTGATTCTAAGATGGCCGGTCGCACGTGATCGTTGTGGAAATTTACCAAAAGTTGTTGTTTTCAAGAATCTGTTCCCAGCGACTTGTGTCCTTCAGAGTGAATTCTCAAACAGGTGTCCAGACGTCCTGGAATCTGGGATTGTGTAATCTTTCTGTGTGTGCAAGGCTTTGTGACCTCGGCCTTTGAGTTGTGAACCTGAGTTTAGTTTAAGTGAATTCAATGCAAGAATAGGATTATTTAATATGAATTAAATATGAAAGATTATCAGTTAATCAAGTGACTATTTGAAATGTGTGTTAAATCTAGATGATTGATTACAGTAAAGATGTCATTTCCTTATATATATATATATATAGTTTCAATAAAGTATATATTTTAAAGATCAAGATAACACTGATTACACAACAGGAGTTCCAGAAAATCAAGGAAAAGCCTGAACAAATAAAAACATCTTAAGATGTTTCTTAAAGGAGTCAGAAGGTCAAATCCAGCTTGAGGTTCTTTGCATGGGTGTTTCCTCTAGGAACTCCAATTTACTCTCACAGTCCAGAAACTGGACCCTACCTTTTCGCCCTAACTAGCTGGGAAAAGTCTCCAGCCATTCTAGTCCAGATAAAATCCCATCTCATGGGTTCGCGTCCCAATAATTCACATCACATGAAACATTTGGATTCCACAGATTCATCTTCACCGTTCGACTTCAGCATCTTTCCTCGTCCTTTCATCATCGCCGGAGGAAGATTTGACTTAAAAACCCATCGAAAACACAAGTAAAGTTCCTCGACTGGTTGTCATGTCGCGTTAAAAGAACGAAACACGTTCCTCAGAGCAGCAGCAGCAGGACACGCTTCGGTCACGTGACGTTTTATTATGGTCGACGCGGGAGAATAAGTGAGTCGCAGCACGACTGCGTCCAGATGCAATTATCACCAGACGTCCTTCCAGAAGTGACGAGGATCTCACCGAGGCGGGAGTGAAGTTGACTTTTAATTTAATATTTACTTTTTTACTTTAACTCCCTCACTTCCCATTGGACGATCTGATAAGTTCGTCTGGTTCGAACCAGACGCACTGTTTTACTGGCCGTTCCTATCAGCTCGAGTCGCAGTCTAAACATTATTGATCGAGGCTCGTCAGGTACGTTCCTCACGGTGTCGTGTTTCAAGAGCTTGTTTATGGTGGAAGGGAAGGAAAGTGCTCACGTCAGATGTTCCTGCCCTCGTGATGAATGTTATCATTCATCGTCTGGAGGCGAGCGATTGCATCAGACGGATGGAGCGGAGAGACGGAGGTCGGAAACCCAGAGACGGATCATATTCTTGTTTAAATATGAGATTCCTTCGGATAAATGGCGACGATGTCGGATGAATGCCTTACATTTCCACGGATTTGTCGAGAGGTCGGAGCGTGAAGAAGATCAAAGACGGTGTTATTGGAGGAGATCGTAGCAACTTCCTGTTTCTTGATCTAATCTTTACTGAGGAACAGAAAAGTGACGGATAGTGTTTTTCATCCAGTTAAACCTGAGCAGAAGTGAGAGCGAGTCATGTCCACGAGGAGGAACGAACTCAACAGCCAGACAAGTAGAGTCTATAAAACTCTTATCATGTCTTAAATGTGTAGTTTAGGAAAAAGTAGACTCGCAGAAAGTCCTCTGGTGGCCAACATCATAACTGCATACACAGAAAAATTTATTATTAGATAATTAACATTTGTCTTTCGTTTAAGCATCAGATAAAAATGCTAGGTTGTTTACTTAAAGCCTATTTTTTATTTGTTGTTTGTGTTGTTTTTATGGTTATTTTTTATTTATTATTATTATTATTAATAATAATATTGTTGTTGTTCTACGACAATGCTCTTCCGTGACGTTAAATGAATCATTATTTTTTTCAGTTTTTGAACATGTATCAAGTATGTTATTATTTACTACTACACAAATAAATAAAAATAAAAATGAAGGCAAAAAGAAGTAAAACACAATAAAAAAACAACAACTATAGTCCGCACAAAAAAAAGGAAGAAGTGAAAATGCTTTTTAATTTTTTTTTTTATTCAGTGTGTAGAAGATTACCACATATTTCTGCCCAGATATCCATAAAGAAACTTTCACTTTAATAATTAAATTTTAGCTGATTTTTTAGTTGAACATTTGATGAATTATTTGCAATATTGTACAAAGAGGTCAGACTTAAGAAGTCAGTAAGTTTTGTTTTGATGTTTTTAATACACACATATAAACAGTCATGAATAAAAACAGTAATGATAACAATACCTATTTTATTACATTTTTTCAACAAAAAAGCTTTTTTTATTTTAGCCTAGCATAGCATTTTTCTTAGAGTATATTTGATCAGCTGATTTAAAAAAGAAATTATCTTAAGCTCCGCCCACGGAAAACATTTTGTTTTTCTGGAGATGCAATCTTGTTTACCTTAACCCCACCCACATTGCTGTGATTGGTCAAGCATCAAGATTTGTCGCCGTGTGTCATGAATCCTGGAATTCTCCTCGTCCAAGGGACTCGTTGTATAAAAAAAGCGGGGCGTGATAACAGCTGGCTGGAGGAGGAGTGAAGCCATTATTACGTCATAATGGAATCCGCTCTCGTAACCTCTCGTTCGCCCAGATTTCAGACGAACTTTATGAAGTAATAAGTTGAAAACATGGTCATGATGAGGGATTTACTGCATCTTGGAGAGGAAGTTGGATTTTCACATGAGTTGACCTTTTAAATCTGCTCGTATCTGGTATTAATAACATTTTAAGCTAAATGAGTTGCTATAGTCTTTATAACGGTGATGTAACCTGTGTTTTTATTACAACGAGATCGAGTCGTTTAAGGTCGTCAGATAAATACAGATTACCTGGACACAGCTTTAAGGTTCCCAGCTTCATCTCCAGGTGGTTCCTGGTCCAGCATCTGCACTGGTGCGTGGGTCACCCAGGGTCGCATTAGTCACCACACGGCGGTGAAGGTCCTGCGAGGACGTCCGGCTGGATCTCGCGTTATAGTCGTCACTCAGTCACGGGCGCTGGAACCGTGGACGTCTGATTGAAGGAATCGTGGCCGAACAAGTGAAACGAAAGAAGAGGAGAAGAAGCGAATGTAAAACCCAGATGTGTAAACATGATTCCTCCGAGGTCACATACACATCTCGGGAACACTCGGTGAGCGGCGGGAACATGATGTCATCCGCCCACTTAATTAGGAAAAGGCATCGCAGCCGAACAGAGTCGGGCCAGGAAAGGATCCGCTTTAATATAAAGCACATGGAGGACGCGGGTTCTGACCTTCCTGTACGTGTCTGGTCTCACCAGCAGCTGGAGCTGCAAGCCTCATTTGGCAGATTCGCATCAGTTCTGTTCGGGCCGCAGTTTAACGGCTAGAAAAGTAGAGGAAAATAAAGGATGATAGCATCTGAACTCAAAACAAACCCACTGGAAATGTCCTGCGTGTGGAGAAGAAGGACTTTGAGTCTCGAGGCCCAACGGTTCTTGGAATCCGAGCGCTCTGGTAAAAGGGGGTCACGGGGTGATCCGAGCGATCAGGCAGTCAGGTGACGTTAAAGTCCGAGACGGTCGAGGGTGGATAGAGAGGTCTTTGTGTCGCGATGGGAACGTTGCATGGTTGCGATGAGCGATGATGTAACACGGTTGGTTCCTGCACAACAAGACGTCTCCGTTGACAGTTTGTTTTTGACTCTTTTCCACTAGTTTTTTGCTCTTTTTTCCCCCAGAAACTGTGACCAAAACAACAGTCTTGACTCGCCAAGGAGTTACAAGCTGATGCTTTCTCTGAGTATAGTATAGTATAAAATCTGCTTTTTATTTCAAGATAAAACACCTTTTAGACAGTTCTAATCAATTAATTAAATAACAAATCCCTCAAGTACCCGGTGATCAAGAAATGTTATTTTAAAATTAATTCTTTATTTTCTACTGCTTTATCCCTTACCCGGGTGACGGGGAGACTGGAGTCTATCCCAGTATCATAGGGCGAGAGGCAGGGGACACCCTGGACAGGAAGCCAGTCTGTCGAAGGGCACACAAAGACAGACAACCAATCACACGCTCTCATACCTACGGACAATCAATCAAGATTTGAGAGTCTTAACCATCATTACAAGTGTTTTTATTTCATTATCTTGAATTCTGCCAAGTGTCTGACTAACAGCATAAAGTTTAATAAAACCATTATTAAATAAAATAAATAATAATAAAGTGTCTCTAATTATTTATTCAAAAATATATAATCCAATTAAAAAAAAAATGTTATTACACAGGATTTTCAGATAGCGTCAATTAACAAACAAGCATAAACCAATATTAGCATAGCATGCTAACATTAGCAGCAAAGATAGAAAGGTTTCTTTTTCCCTTTTCTATCCTTCATGTCCTTCATGTTCCTATTACAGTGGACGGTCGGAGGCACCTGTCACAGACCGTCTGGGTGTGATGTCAGTGATGGGACCCCGATAAGGTCCTGCAGTGGAGGAGGTAATGTTGGGGGTAACATCTGTAGAGGTGCTAAAGAAACATCTGTGTCTGATATTTAAGGAGAGAAATAAGATCCAGAAAAAAACAGATGAAATATGATAATGGCAGAGGAAATAATAGATGGAGGCGTCGCGGAGATAAGAGCGAAAACGAAGGCTTGATTGGGATGAAGATGAGATGACGGGGGAAACTCAAAGGACGCCGTAAACAATTCAAATGTATTCTCCGCGTACGACCCTCTCGTATTCCTGCGCCAGATGCTCGTCCCGTTTACTTATGGCTACACGTGCAAGTGGTGCGTCGGCGGCTATAATTTCAGCATAATTTCTTCCTGCTGTTTCATATGCCATCGTCTTATTGCCACCCATATGGCCGAATACACACGTTACACACACACACACACGTGTGTGTCAATTTCCAACATCTCCATCAGATAGCATTCATGTGATATTGGACCGGCCATTCTCTTCTGTCTTTCTGATTACCATCGCAGGCAATATGGGCCGCCGCAATTCACTTGCAAATGCTGCATGTATAAGGCCACATTATGCTTTTATTGGCAACTGAAAACATTTCTAATATAAGGACAGACAGGAGGGGGTGTGTGTGTGTTTGTGTGTGATGGGTGCAGCCTTCAATAACACAATTTTGTGTGCGGCGGCGGCGGCGGACTCCCTCCTGTGCAGCATATACCGGCCTGTCAAGCAGGCTTTTATTACGAGAGACGGAGAAGAAAAGAGCTTCTGAGACAGCAAGAACAATTACAGTATTATTTTGGGGGTTTGGTTATTTCCTGGCAGACCTTGAGTGCATTTATCCGTTCAAAGATGTGCACTGAAGCCTGCCATGTGTTTTTGTTTTTTTTTCACCACATATTATTCTTGATTCGCGCCGACTGAGAAGGGAAACGTGTGTTTTCTAGGTCCATGATACTCATCTGATAATGTCTTTCTGTTTCATTTCCAAAGCCTCTCTGGCAGCAGCTGATGCTATAGCGAGTGACGAGCTCGGACAGTACTGTGCCGTCAGGCGAGGCGGCGTCGTGGAGAGGGTGGTTAGCAGGGAAGGTCAAAGGTTCAAGGCCGGTTTTGGTGAATTCTCGACTCCTTATTATCAGTATGTGTGAGTGTATACTTGAGTGTTTGGCCTCTCGCCAGTATCCTGAGTCAAGTATCTGAATTTATACAGTATATGGATATCGTCGATGCTCAGAGTAGAGCTAAGTCTCCTCTAGAAAAAACCTGGTTCAAGTGGTTTCTAGATCCAGTAAGGACTCTTTTCTAAGGGTCACCGTGGCTTGTGAATGAAGCCAAAGAGGTCTGGCTGCAGGGAGTGTCTGGGACGAGATAATTGATGTTTTAAGAGGAAGGAAGATAAAACACAAAATATTTTGTATTTCAAAGAAAATATTGCTTAAAACAAAAAGGCCTCTACTTGATACAATAAATCCTAAAAGATACACATCCCTAGTTACCATAAAACCTTAACGATACCCATCCCTAGTTACGATAAAACCAAAATGATCCCCATCCCTAGTTACGTTAAAAGCTTAACTATAGAGATCTCTTGTTACGATAAAACCTTAACTATAGTCATCCCTAGTTACGATAAAACCTTAACTATAGTCATCCCTAGTTACGATAAAACCTTAACTAAATTCAACCCTAGTCACGATAAAACCTTAACTACAGTCATCCCTAGTTATGATAAAACCCTAACTAAATTCAACCCTAGTAACGATAAAAGCTTAACTATAGTCATCCCTAGTTGTGATAAAACCTTAACTAAATTCAACCCTAGTAACGATAAAAGCTTAACTATAGTCATCCCTAGTTACGATAAAACCTTAACTATAGTCATCCCTAGTTACGATAAAACCTTAACTAAATTCAACCCTAGTCACGATAAAACCTTAACTATAGTCATCCCTAGTTATGATAAAACCTTAACTATAGTCAGACCTAGTTACGATAAAACCTCGACTATAGTCACCCCTAGTTACGATAAAACCTTAACTATAGTCATCCCTATTTACGATAAAAACTTAACTATAGTCACCCCTAGTTACGATAAAACCTTAACTATAGTCATCCCTAGTTATGATAAAACCTTAACTATAGTCACGCCTAATTACGATAAAACCTTAACTATATTCAGACCTAGTTATGATAAAACCTTAACTATAGTCATCCCTAGTTACGATAAAACCTAAACGATACCCAACCATAATTACGATAAAACCTAATCAATATCCATCCATATATGATAAAACCTAAACTATAACCATCGCCAGTTATGATGAATACTAATCGATAGCTTAATACTAGTTACATTAAACCATAAACGATACCCATCCATAGTTTTGATAAAACCTAAACAATAACCATTGCTAGTTACGATAAATACTAAACAATACCCATGCCAGGTTTTCCTCTTGTTATTTATGTAAATATGATTGTGTAAATATTATATAGCGCAGATTTATCTTTTATTCCATTTAGATTTTATTTCTCGTTTTTATTTCTGGGTGTTTCATTTCTCTTGCTGCTGTTAAACCGAATTTCCCCTCGCGGGACTAATAAAGGTTTTCTGATTCTGATTCTGCCAGGTAATGATGATTACTAAACGATAGACAACTACTAGTTGCGATATATACTAAACAATACCCATCCCTAGTTACGATGAATACTAAAGAATAGCCAACTACTAGTTACGATAAATACTAAACGATAACCATCCATAGTTACGATAAAACCTGAATGATTCCCATCCCTAGTTACGATAAATACTAAATGATAGCTATCCCTAGTTACCATACTAAACAATAGCCAACTACTAGTTACGATAAATACTAAACGATAACCATCCATAGTAACGATAAAACCTGAATGATTCCCATCCCTAGTTACGATAAATACTAAATGATAGCCAACTACTAGCCATCCCTAGTTATGATTAATGACAGTGTGTACCTTTGCAAAGAGCTATTTTTTAGGTGTTTCCTATCAGGTTAAATGCAGCATTTAAATATCTTGTCGCCAGTCAGTTAGTGATCTAATCGCATTATCCTGTTTTTAGTGACACCATTTAGAAGCGATACAAATTTACTATCATTCCTTAATAGAAAATTGAGTTGATTTTTTAATTATCACATAAAATACATAAACATAATATTGGAATTTTTGAAAACATCAACCACGTCGTAGCAAGAAGGGTCGCTTCCATTATCAGGCCCCCAGCGGCTTTTCTGGTAGGAGTTTCTATGTTGTTTATCTTGTTTAGGTTCAGTCCGGGTCCCGCAGGTCACTCCCACAGTCCTAAAACAAACTAATAAGCAGAAGAAAATTAATATTTACAACAAACAAGACACTGGTGAAGGAACCTAATTAGTAAACGTAAGAAAGTTCGGGATATTTTATTCCCCCTGAGACTTGTCTTGGATCTGCCCTGGGGCCTCCTCCCATTTCGGTCCCCACTCTGCTAGTACCCACTATATAGTAATAAACTTATTTTTCCCTTATTTCACCCCCGACAGCCTTCACAGTGGTCGACTCAATCATCAATAATTGAGGATCTCAGCGGAAAATATTCAATCACAGTTAGATCAAGATCGTACGTTACATTTCTTTAAAAAAAACGATCATTCTTTTGCATCAGTAACTCGTGTCTTTAGCGTTGAACCTCCATTGGTTTCCAGCAGGAACTCATTTACGCAGCTGCAGTCGGTTGTGACTCATTGTTTGATGGTTTCACGCCCTGCTCTTAGTTCTTTACCGAAGCGGGAATGGCGTGATAATTATCGGGTTACAGACTGACAGCCTTAATGAAAGGTTGTTCTCCGATGTAACAATGAACAATTAAATAACTACTGTCGTTCTCAAAAGTAATTTAAACAGCGGATCATTTGTCATTAGGCACAAAACGAAAAGTGCGCTCGCCTTCAGTTCTACAGTCAATACATTCATTTATTTCACATTACTGGTGGATGACACTCATGGATTCTATTGCTTCATAGAGAAGAAGAACATTTACAGTTGATATTATCTTCTATACATGAGGCATTGAAGAGAACTATGTTGTTTTGGTTTTGGTATCATTTACCCTGATAAATGTATTCAACATTTAACATTATTTAAAAATATATTAGTGAGAATGATTCAAGACACTATAACTCGCAACGTCTCCTGCACGGACAATTGAATTGAATACATAATTGGAAAAAACTGGCGAAAAAATTAAAGTTCAGCACAGTTTTGTAGAATGGAATTAATTGTCCCTTTTTCAAAATCTATTGGTGCAAAACCAGTATAAGATAAAACTTAAATGATACCTATCTCTACTTTCTATAAAAAAATAACAAAACCCATCCCTAGCTACTAAACAATAATCATCCCTAGTTACGATAACACTAAACAATAATCATCCCTAGTTACAAAAAAAACGTGTTGATACCCATCAGAAGTCACGATAAAACATAAATAATTATCTTCCCTAGTTGAGATAAAACCTGAACAATAACCATCCCTAGTTAGGATCAAACCTAAACTATAACCATCCCTAGTTAGAATCAAACCTAAACTATAACCATCCCTAGTTACGATAAAACCTAAACAATAACCATCCCTAGTTAAGCTCAAACCTAAACTATAACCATCCCTAGTTAAGATCAAAACTAAACTATAACCATCCCTAGTTAAGATAAAACCTAAACAATAAACATCCCTAGTTACGATAAAACTTTAATGTTACCAATCCATAGTTACAATAAGACCTAAACTTTACCCTTCCCTAGTTATTAGACCTAAATGGAAACCATCCCTAGTCACAATGAAACCTTAATGATACCCATACCTAGTTATGATAAAACTTTAATGATACCCATGCCTAGTTTCGGTAAAACCTAAACAATAACCATCCATAGTTATACTTTAAACCTTAATGATACCCAGCTCTAGTTATGATAAGACCTCAACTTTACCTGTCCCTAGTTATAAGACCTAAATGAAAACCGTCCCTAGTCACAATGAAACCTAAACAATTACCATCACTAGTTATGATTAAAACCTTAATGATACCATCCTTAGTTATAAGACCTAAACCTTACCTGTCCCTAGTTATAAGACCTAAGTGGAAACCATCCCTAGTCACAATGAAACCTGTAATTGTCAAAATAACCATCACTAGTTATGATAAAACGTTAATGATACCCATCCCTAGTTATGATAAAACGTTAATGATACCTATCCCTAGTTACGATCAAACCTCAAACTATTACCATCCCTAGTTATGATAAGAACTAAATAATAATCATCCCAAGTTACGATGGAACTTGTACAGTAATTGTAACTATCTCTATATTTTTACTTTTTCACAACAGTTCAAAAGTATTTATACCATTACACATTTAAACAAGTAATTTAGAATTAATATTGGATTAACTTCGATTTGTATTAGTTTAGTGAAGAGATTAATTGCTTAATTGAGTAAAACACATAACAATTATATCATTTATAATATTATTATAACTAAGTAAAGGAAGTTTGAGTGAGTGCAGTTTTTAAAAAAAAAAGTCTATAAATGTACAGAAGTGTTACTTTATAATAAGAGGGGTTTTTTTATAGCATGACAAGTTAACAATGGAATATATTAATTCCTGGCCTCGTGAGGGTGAAAGAGCATCAATTAAAGTCTTCGACTCATGTTAAAATTATACCTTTCTCTGCTTTAAAATGACTTGAACGAGGGAGAGAGAAAAAAAGAAGTAGCTCAGACTTATGCTTATCGTGCATAACAGTGTTACATGCTGGAGTCCAACTCCTCCTCCTCCTCCTCTTCTTCTTCTTCTCCCAGGAGCTTTCCTGTCATTACTCACTTTTCAGCGATATATTTATAACTCCACTCCGGAGCAGATTGGAAACTCAAGAATGGAGACGGGGCCAGAGCGAGAGCGAGCTGGAGGCAGCAGGATCTGTGAAAGCTTGACTCTTTAATCGAGCGCCTACGAGGAAGTGCGGGTCAATTAGAGACCTTGAAGAGGGAACAAGAACGTTACATCAAGCCTCGTTCTTCTCGGGGTTAGCACATCACTGTCTGTTCCCGGCTGCCAGGAGAAGCATCAACAACCCACGTGGAGTCGGGTCTTATATCACATCCTGAGTGAATGGAGGCAGGTTTTATATTTACTCTGCTATTTGAAGGAAAATGTCACACGTCCTTGTTTAATCGAGAAAGAGTCGACGCGACGAGTTACGCCGATGATTAAAGAAAACGAACTAAAAGACGCAGAAATAAAGACGCTGATAAGGTCAGAGGAGTGACTATCAGAAGTGTGTCAGATGTTTTTTTAAACTTCAAAATGAGTTCTTCATTCTTTCACTAGAAAATAAGAATATTCAGAGTCAGAACAGCAAGACTAATGGCTACAATGGAAGAAAACATTCATCTTGTTTGAGAATGTACTAAAGAAACCTTTATATATTATGTTTTAATTTAACGTTGATCATTGTTGTAAAATACCGTCTGTTAAAACAAAAAACTTTAGATAAAGTGGCAAAAACATTCAATTGTATAATAATTATTTAGAAAAACAAGTTCTGAGGAAGTTTTTTCTTTCAATTTTATTTCCAAAGATTGAGAAACTTTTATATGAATGTTAAGTGATGTGATAAGTTTAACAAATAATGAAAATAATTGTTTTTAATTTATTTAAAAATCAAAACTAAAACATATTTTTGTTGCGGAAGAAATAAATAATTCAACTGTTTTATTTTAGCTCAACCAAATGATGATTGTCTGTCAGTCTTAAATAACTCAAAAAGGGATGAATGAATCTGAAATTAACTTCCAGGAAATGACTCAATTTTAATAGATGCCAACACAACCATCTGGATCAACACACTTTTTGAAGAATACATTCATCTTTTGAGAATATACTAAAGAAACCTCCAATATTATGTTTTAATTCCATGTTGATCATTGTTATATGATGTGATTTATTTAAAAAAAAAAAACAATCTACCTTTAACCTTTTATTTTTAATGACTTCTTAATTTAATTAATTAAAAAATAAAAATAAAATAAAAAATCAGTCCACTTTTTTATTATTATTTTATTTCGATGTTCTGAGTGTCTGTTATTCTTCTGTGTCTGTTAGCAAAATAACTGAAAAACAGTATAGTCGCCAAACTAACCATCTGGATAAACACATTTTTTGAAGGATGTATCACTTTTCCGAAGAAGACATCAACCTTATTGTTATATGATGGAATATAGTACACAAATTAGAATGAGAAAATATTTAAATAAACCTCTAACCCTTTGAATAAAAATGCATCTTCGATTGTAACTCAATGAATTTACAAAAAAATGTTTTTGTTATTATTTTACCTCCATCAATTTTATCATTTTCTGTTCTTCTTAATATCTCAGTCTGTAGGGAAAATAACTCAAAAACTGATGTGTAAATTTAAAAGAAACTTACAGGAAATGATTAACTTTTAGTTGTCGTCCATCCCATATTTTGAAAAACATTTTTACAAAGGATTTGTCACTTTTACTTATCACTTTTGTCAACTTTTTTGTTGTGCAAATATGTAAAGAAAGCCACAAGATCTGATGTTATGAACAATATTTCAAAGGCTAAAAAAGGTACTTGATTAAACAACAGCAAGACTAATGGCTACAATGTGAATAAAGGATAGTGAATTGTATACTGAAGGGAAAGTTACATATGTATTCCTTAAATAATTTTTGATTAAAAAACAAGCATGACTTAGAACTACCTAAAGGGATTTGTGGCAGTAACTTGGATGAACCAATCAGGAGGCTTTGTTTGTAGCCTTAAAAGGGGGAGTGGCCTGTTTATATATATATTTTGAAACTTTGTGTAGTTGTTTGTAAAGCATGGACTTCACGTGAGTAGTAAATTTACTTTAAAAACTCAAAAGGATTTGTTTGTTTTTTGGGTTCTTTGAAGCTTCAAAAGAATGTATTTTTTCCCGTTTAAATAAAGTAAAAAGTCTATAATGTAATTAAAAATTTTGACCGATACAAAACTATTTTTTGCCTATTCACTGTATAACTTTTAATTTATTTTATTTCAATCATGATGAAGGACGAAAACAAGACTGAGAATGTCTGTATAATCAACTAAGGTTGTTCCTTGACTTACAAATTAGTATTTTAAAAATTATTTTGCAGTTTTTTTATTTTGTGTTATTGTTTAAATTCCCTTCAGAGTCAGTTTTAAACAAAATAGCGATCGGTTCAGCCTCCAAACCGTGGAAGTCTTTTCGATGTAATCCCATTAAATTCAAACAACTTTATTGACGTACAGGTTTTAACAAAAAATAAACAACACAATAGAGGTTTCTTGGTGTTGTCGTGACAACTGTGCAGTTGACAAAAACTGTAGCAGAGAGAGCTGAAAAGAAGAAAAGGATAATGTGCTTATATAAAAAAAAAAGACTTATTTTTAGGTATATTATGGTATAAATCGACCTATTTTTACCACGAAACTTGTAAAAAAGGCCAAAAAACTACGTCTCTGAAATTGGGTAATAATGTCGGAAGACTAAAGTATGATATCCGACGGATAATGTGAATGCAAATAATTGTTGCCCAAATGTTGTTTTGTGAAGGCTAAAAAACAGGTAGAAATCCACCACCAATTTCTACCACGAAAACATGTGAAAAAGTCCAAAAATCAACATCTCTGAAGATTGGAAATAATGTCAGAAAACTAAAATATGATATTACAACTGCAAAAGTTTAACATAAAGAGAAGGTTGGTAGAGTGCTGAAAACCTAATACAATAACTTTATTAACATTATTAAAAATACTTATTAATTGTGTGTATACAACTGTGTTGTTTTCATGTGTTGATTTTGCAGTTAATAGATTCATTTTTTTGTATTTTCATGGATTCATTGCCTACTTCATTGACGTACCACTGTACTCGACCAATCAGGAGGCAGCGTTCTATGCCAAAATCTCGAGTTCTTTTTTTTTCAATTTATTATGAGTTAATGTTTTTTTTTTTCGACGGAAGAAGTCACTGACTTTAAGCAACTTGTTGTTTCAGCCTTGACTAATGATGAAATTAAGATCTTAAACCTATACCGAGCCAACGTGCAACAAGCATTACTGGTGATTGCTCCTGATGATAAGGTTCCAGGGTTGAGCAGTACTTGGGTGACTTAGGTCAGTCTGTCAAACTGAGCCTGAGAAACCTGGGTGTTGTATTTGATAAAGACATATCTCTTGTTCAACACTGCAGAAAACTGACCAGAAACTGTTTCCTTCAACTGAGAAAAATCTCTAAACTTAGGAAAATGTTGTCGGAACATGATCTGGAGCTTGTAATCCATGCGTTTGTTTCTTCTCGTCTGGACTATTGTAACAGTTTGTTTTCATGTCTTAACAAGAAGGATGTGTCTCGCCTGCAGTTGATACAAAACTCTGCAGCGAGAATTCTGAGCCGCTCTAGTAGAAGAACTCACATTTCTCTGATCCTTCAAACTCTTCACTGGCTTCCAGTTTCTTTCAGGATCAACTTTAAAATTCTGGTTCTTACTTTCAGATCTATTCATGGTCAGGCTCCTCCTTACATCACTGATCTGATCCAGACTTACACCCCAGCTCGGGCTCTGAGGTCTGTGGATCAGAATCTACTGATGGTTCCTCGCTCACGACTCAGGACCAGAGGAGAGAAATCTTTTCAGGCTGTTGCTCCTAAGCTTTGGAACCATCTTCCTCTCTCTTTGCGCTTGATGGATCTACTGACTCCTTTAAGAAACATCTTAAGACGTTTCTATTTGTTCAGGCTTTTCCTTGATTTTGAGGAACTCCTGTGTTGTTCTCAGTATTATCTTGATCTTCAAAGTATATACTTTTTTGAGTATTGTTTTGATTGTTTAAGCGCTTTGTGACCCTGGTCTAGAAAAGCGCTATATAAATAAATATTACTTACTTATTTACTTACATTATTTAATGTGAAAAATAAATCCCCAGAAAGAATTTTTGAATTGTTGCAGTAGAAGTTGTAACTTCTTCAAGTCGGTCCGTGAAGCCAAAGACGCTGCAGGACACAGAAGTTTTTGGCTCTGTTACCTAAAAGTATTTCTTATTACGAGCGTCTCGAGAACCAGTTAACTGCGACTCCTTCCAACGAAACCCGCAGATTGTATCGCAAATAATTGTATTAATTTCCTCCTCTGAATGTATTCATCTCGTGTTTTTGAGGTCACCGATCCGTGGTCGGGGCGGAGTGTTGGCAGAGTAGAATAACATCTTGGAATGAATCAAGAAGAATTGCTCAAGGGTGCCTGACTGTGTGGAGAGCCTCCTGAACTCGGATCGTAACGAGCGAAGCGTTCGACTCGCTGGTGCTCCTCATGCTCGGGCCTGGAAGCGCCAAACTAATGTCCAAGTCTGGCTCCAAGTTGGACGGCGGGGAGAGATGGCCGTGGGCTGAAACCGAAAAGAGTCTACTTTCTATGCTCGATAATGGTCACTCCGAGCTGACCGTGGCCACGGAATCTTGTGCATTTTCAGATATTTCAGTGGGTGTCATCGAACCCTAACTTTGTTTGGCTCACTTGTTGATAAGTATCGTAGAATATGGTCAACTCTGATGAAAGGGTCGAGCTGATGAAAACATATAAACATGTACAGATCAATCCATCTTTATTAAATTAAAGATTATTTGGAATCAAAATTCTTCAATCAAAAAGTCTCAATTTTGGCAACCGAACATGAAGAGTAAGATCTTTTAAACACAACACATGAACGTTTATTAGTGATGACAGTACAGAATAAAAATAATTTAATAAATAAAATACAATCAGTTTAAAAAAAAAAAAAAAGTAAATAAAGTGGCAAAAACATTTAATTAAATAATAATAATTTCAAAAACAAGTTCTGAGGAAACAGGAAGTGATGTTATCTTGACGTTTTTTATTTCAATTTTATTTCCAAAGATTAAGAAACTTTTATATGAATGTTAAATGATGTCATAAGTAACATAAATAAGAATGAAATAACCGTATTTATTTATTATTTAAAAATCAAAACTAAAACATATTTTTGTTGCAGAAGAAATAAATGATTCAACTGTTTTATTTTACCTCCACCAATGTCTGTCAGTCTTAATCCGTCTATAAGCAAAATAACTCAAAAACGGATGAATGAATCTGAAAAAAACTTAAATCAACTAGATTTTAATAGATGCCAACACAACCATCTGGATCAACACACTTTTTGAAGAATACATTCATCTTGTTTGAGAATATACCAAAGAAAACATTTTATATTTTGTTTTAATTCCATGTTGATCATTGTTATATGATGTGATCAGTCCACTTTTTTTGTTATTATTTTACCTCGATGTTCTGATTGTCTGTTTTTCTTCTGTGTCTGTTAGCAAAATAACTGAAAAACAGAGTATAGTCGCCAAAATGACCATCTGGATAAACACAGTTATCACTTTTTGAAGAAGACATCAACCTTATGGTTATATGATGTAATATATTACGCAAATTAGAATGAAAAATATTTTAATAAACCCTTAACCCTAAATAAAAATGTATCTTCGATTGTAACTCAATTAAATTATGAAAACATTTTTTGTTATCATTTTACCTACACCAATTTTATCATTTCCGTTTTTTCTTAATATCTTCGTCTGTAAGGAAAATAACTCAAAAACTGACGTGTAAATCTAAAAAAAAAAATTGAAATGCTTAACTTTTAGTTGTGGTCCACTCTACCATATTTTGAAAAACATTTTTCGAAGGATTTGTTACTTTTACTAATTACTTACTTATCACTTCAACCATTTACGTAAATGTTTTTGTTATGCAAATGTGTAAAATAAGCCACCAGATCTGATGTTATGAACAGTATTTCAAAGGCTAAAAAAGGTACTTGATTAAACAGTATTAGTAGTTATGTTTGATTCACATTTACAATATTTAAGTGAAAAATATGTTCTCTTCTTTTCCAAGTCTGTTCAGTATGATAGAATGTTTGTTAAAAAAAAGTTTGAGAATGATTTTTTCATTGTCGCTTTTGGGTAAAATAACTCGTTACCTCATGACCTTTCCTCTGCCCTTTTTTGGGGGAATGACTGCGAGATACTAATGTTTACCGCTCCTCAATTTGGGAGAGCAGTCGATGAATACTGGAGGAGAATAAAAAAAAGAAAAATTGAAAACGCCCAGATGGGGTATTTCAAAAGTGCTGATAAAAAATTCCCATTTTGTTCATGATTCTGGTTAGTGTGTACAATGGACAAAGCAATCTCCTGGAACCAGGGAGGTGATTTTGGTGCCAATCTTCTTGTCACACACTGGGGCACCGATAGCCCCCCACACACACCCCCAAAAAAACAAAAAAAAAAACCCAGTGCAATCATCTAATAGCAGTAGAGCTTTTCACTTTTGGAACTGTGAAAAAACAAGACGCAGCAGTCGCTACTGTCAGGAGCTTTTTCTTTTCAATTGCATTACTCGGACTAAGAGGGCGAGATTTGAAACGACTTTAAATGGAGTTTCCTCTCTAACGGGCCGGAGGTAGTGACTTGAAACCGCCTTCAGGCTGCGCTGTCGGAGTGAACATCTATTTGTGTACGCCACCTAGAAAAAAAATACCGACATCGATTAGTGTGTTGCGCGCACACCGCTGCACAAACACACCTCTCCGCGGGGGGCCTGATAGCAGCTCTTCATTGTGCATGAATGCGCCTCAAAAATTTCAGCAGGTTGCATCAGCCGCGGCTCTTGTGCTAAATTAGTTTGCCCCTGTTTCCTGAAACAAATGCACCTCGAAATCCAAATAGCACTTTATATCTAAAGCGAAACACCGCTTTCATTTTTTAACATTCCTACTTCTTTCAAACATCAAACGCTTGTTTTTTTCCTCCCCGGATGGATTGTTGACGATACAAACCGATGCTTCCTTTTGATCCCGAGTTTACTGGATGTTTAGAGAATTTAGTTTGAAGTTTTTTTTAAACGTTTTATCGTAGCGAGTTTCCCGCGGACTTAATATGATGAAATGACTGCAAAAGACTGGCCAGTATTGAAGTTGTTGCGTAGAGTTCCCGATAAATATATGATGTTTATCTCGTCATATCTCTAAGTACGAAGTTCGAGTTCGCAATATCTGGTCATGAATCTTTTTGATCGTAATGGAAAATACTAACAATAAACTCAATAAAAACAATAAACTCTTGACACATCGGCATCGCTTTTTTTGCCATTCTTAGATAAAGAAATACATTTGTACAGGTTTAAGTTGGATTATTTTTTGACTTCTCTTAACATTTTAGCAATTAAAAAACAAATAGTGTATATATAGCACCTGAAGAAGAGCAACGGCAACAGCGGCGTTACGTTTTCAAGCTAGCTTGGTTTGGTACATTATCGCTCGTCACAAACTAGAAAGAAAAAATGTATCCTTGGGTTTTTAGATTAGCAAACAAACCCCCCAAAAAATGAATGTGTAATTGATCAGAAGAAAATGGAGAATTCAAATGTAAGCTCAAGAACTTTTCTAAATGTTAATGGAGGGAACATGATGTTTTTATCGGGCATGTTCTCGATCATGCTAGCTCAGAAGCTAGCTCAGCAAGAAACGACACAAAATAAAGAATAATTATTTTAGCACTGGTTTAATTTAAGCTTGTGATACTAATCTGTATCAGCTTTGCGAAAGATTAACTGTTGAGGAAAAAAAGAATAGAACCATTGCTAGCTAGCTTAGCATTAGCATTAACGATCTGTTTTGCAGAGAGGCCCTACGTTAACTTTACTTTGGTCAACATAAAGTTTCTTTTTGATCCATTTGTTCAACTTTATTTTATTTTTCTTTGGTATTTTTACTGCAGATGCACATGTTATGAATACAACAGAGTTGAACAACTGACTTAACATGCATAAACCTATTTCAATTAAAACAAATGAAAAAGAAGACGTATCAAAATAAGATTAAAAGATTAAAACCAAAATAAACAAAACTTCAAATTAAAAAAAAAATCTGCTATTGCTTTTCTATTTTTAACACTTCTTTCATTTATTAATGTATGTTTTTTTGTTTGTTCTTTTAACTTGTATTTGTGTTTTATTAGGTGCAAATCTTTTCACCTTTAAAATACAAAACTATTCATATAAATCTATAATTAAGTTCAGACACAGAACACAAAACAAATAATAAAAAAAACCCTATAAATATCCAAATAATAATCAGACTAGTACCATGTTTAAAAGTTTTGACAATCCGGCGCCTGTTGCTGGGTTTAAAGATCCTATTAAAGCTAAGTTGACTGGCTGTACCAGGGGGCATTTCTTTCTAATCATCACAAGGTCTTATTTTTCTTCTTAGGCCACATATAAGTTCATGTTTATAACTGTAGAAACATCGGTAACTCAACAGAAGAAGTTACTTAATATTCTAGATATTCCATCACATTATCTTTGCTTTCACACGTGAAATATATATATATTTTTGGAGCTAATATTTGATGTAATAGATCTTTAGATTGAGGGCATGATTAAATATGTATGAGGAAATGTAGCTCCTTGTGTAAGACAAGTTCTCCAGCAAAACGGAGAAATTTGACAAGTGGAATAAGAGATGAAAATGTAATGTTTTTTTTACAACACGTTTAATTTAGTTTAAATAATTCATTGTGTTTCGCTTCTATGTTAATGTTGGACTTGATTAACCTCAATATTTCCTTTTCATTTATTAGATAATCCAATAAAGAAATCAATTCCATTATTATTTAATTTTGATTTAAAATATTTTGCTTTCATTTTGATACAATTTAAAGATAGCGTTTTGGCATTCTAGCACAAGTATGTTCTCCCTGAAAACAAAAGTGTTTGTGGAATCCCTTGTGCTGCTGGATCAATTTATGTGACCCTTGTGAGGTCAAAGCTCACATAGAGGCTAACAATTGTTATTTGTATTTCATTTTATTATCATTTACTAGACTCTAAATATGACTTCAGGGTATTTCTTCAAGGAATTCTGTACTTTTGTCATTTTTGTGAGTGTTTATTGCTCCTCAAAAATATTTAAGTGAAGAGAAAGCAAATGCTTTTATATCAGATTTTTTTTTTTTTATTTAAATAAATGATATTTAGCATATTTAGCTTGATTTTATTACTTAATCTTATTTTTTAAGTTATATCGCAAACAATAAAATAGTTGTTTTTTTTTAGAATTTAGCCTGATTTTATTATTATACTTTAATTTTTAATTATAAGTGGTATAAATAGTAACAGAATTAGTAGTGCAAGTATAAGTATAAAATAGTATAAGAATTAGTAGTATATGTAGTAAAAGCCGTAGAGTAGTAGTAAAATAAGAAGCACAAGTATAAGTAGTAGAAGCAGTAGTAGAATTAGTAGTAGAAGTAAAATTAGAATAAGTGTTAAAATTATAAGTACTAGTAATATTAGTGGCAAAAACAGTAGTAAAAGCATTAGTAGAATTAGTAGTGTATGTATCAGTAGTAAAACTAGTAGTAGAAGTAGTAGCAGAATTAGTAGTATAAGTATAAAAAGTAGTAGTAGATTTAGTAGTATAATTATAAGTAGTAAAGGGTAGTAGTAGAATTAGTAGTAGAATTATAATTAGTAAATGTATGAGTATAAGTAGTAGAAGTACTTGTGTATTATGTATGTACTATGTCCGTACTAATCTTTTTTCACTTTGGTATAGAACATTATTGGTGTTGACTTGTTCGTCTACGTCTTGATAGTATCTTGTCTTCGTTTACTACTCAACACTCAAAATAACGAAAGATGTATGAAGAGAAAACGTTGCTAATAGAAAAATTAAATAAAACTGCGAGTATCTTCAGAGAACATTTTTTGGGAGCCTTAGGTTTCCTGGTGAAGGTGCAACATTGGTTAAGACTTTAAATAAAGTATGTATTGAAAGACCTAAAGTCCAAGGAGGGGAAACGAGTCCTCGGCGGAGGCTGCGTGACATCGCTGTGGTTTGTCTTCTGGCCTTCAGGTGCAGTGAGTGACAGTTATTGGTTTGGTGTCAGCGGCTCAGACTCAGGCGTTAGCCTCCTTTTAACCTGATCTCACTTCCTGCACACTTCCTCTGTGGGGTTAACGGCCGCCCGGCTCACACACACATCCTGTTGCGCTTCTTTCAGCAACGCCGTCGTGAAAACACACGACAAACGTGTGTGTTTTCAGAACAAAGATGTGTTTTCTCGACGCCGAGATGAAATAATCACGTCTGCTTTTTGTCAGTCTCTCAATAACACCTGAGATGTAAAATGTGTTGTTGTTTTTTTTTAAGGATGTTCTTTCCGCACCAATTTTAGGAAAAAACTATAATTCCAGTCTTTGAGAGATGTTTTTTAAGGACACAAATGTGTCGACTTTTTTTTTTTCGGCAACAATTGAAGTTCCGTCTTCTGAAAGTAGTCTGGAAACATCGTGGAGACCACTTACCAACACAGTGTTTTCATTTTCTTTTGTGGAGGAACAAACCCGGACGAAATTAAAAAAGACATTTTCATTTGTAAAGGTAGAGACTTTGGAAAGTATTCGAGCTTTTAAAAGAAGAAAACGAGAACTTTTCATGAATGATAATGGCGGGAAAATGTTGTTGTTGTTCTCGTTCATGCTAGCTCAGAAGCTAGCTCAGCTAGCAAGTCATGGAACGACACACATAAATACAATTTATTTAATCACTGGTTTAATGTAAGATTTTGTATGAGAGTGACTAATGGTGTCTGTAAAAAAAATGAATACAACGAATGCTAGCTAGCTTAGCGTTAGCATAAATGTTGGGGTTTTTTTGTAGCAGAACTAAATTTTCATTTTATTGTTATTATTTCATGTCATTATTAATGAATTAACTGAAAAACAAACATAAATATGTATCTAGAAAATTAAACAAAAACAAGTTCATTTTAAAAGGTACTACTGCTTTTTACATTTTTTTTTTTAACACAATTAAATTGTGTTGTTGTGTTTTTTCTGTGTATATGTTTCACTAAGTGAAGATCATCTCAACTTTTAAAACACATAACAATTCATCGACCATTTGCGGCGGAGCTAGGACGGCTCAGAAGCTAGCTGAGCTAATGCTAGCTATCTTAGCATTGGCACAAATTGTTGTTTTTTTTGTGGCAGAAATGCCTCACATTAACTTAATTTTAATTGTATTGATATTACTTCATATCATTCATTAATTAATTAAATGAACAACAAACATAAATATATATATAGAAAATATTAAAACTTAACAAAAACAAGTACATTTTAAAAGGTACAACTGCTTTTTTAAATTTTAATTTTTTTAACCCTTTATTAAATTGTGTTTTTTGTGTACGTGTATCACTAAGTGAGCATCTGCTCACCTTTTAAAGCAAAAAAAGATTATACGACCGTTTGTGGCCGCGCGAGGACACGTAGAGGAAGTGTGATAACTGTCCATTGAAAAAAAACAAAAAAACTTTCAACCACAGAAGACTCGTACCATCAACTGGAGTCTCTATCAGTGTCATCCAAATATTTAAGGGTTGAATTTAACGTTTCAAATGGTAAAACTAGATTTTTTTAATGAAATATTGCCGTTTTTTAAGCATTTAATATTATTTTGTATTAACAATAATTCATTTAATATTTTTTTTATGTTTGATAATTTAATGTAAAACCAACTAGTATTTTCAAATTGAATTCGTATTTATATATTTTAACTCCAGTATTAAAAAAAATGTCTTAATGCAATATACATATATTTTTTAACAAGTTGTATCTTTTTTTAATTAAATATATAAATGTTTGTATAATTAAACCAACAAAAATGGATTTTTTAATTGAGGTTTTGCTTCTTTTTTTTTTAAAAGCATTTCATATTATTTTTTAATCAATACGTATTTTAATTTTTTTTATGTTTGATGATTGAATAAAAAACAACTTATATTTTCTAAATGAATTCGTATTTAGATATTTTAATTCCAGTATTTAAAAAAAAAAAATGTCTTAATGCAATATACATATTATATATTTTTTAATTTAATATATAAATGTTTGTATGATTTAACCAACATTTGGATTTTTTTTTACATCTAGAGTTTTATATACTTATTATATTAATTTTAGAAACATAAAATAATTTGGGAACTTTGGATTTACGTATAAAACAAATATTTATTGAACCTTTCAATATACAAACTATTTAAATCTATTATAAAGGGAATTCAATTGCAACATGCATACACTGAGAAACAAGACGTTTTGGAAAACATGGGTTTAATTAAATATATTATGGTAGATTTTTGTTAATAATTGTATATTGTTTCAAGTTTAATAATTATGTTTACACTCAACTAACCTCAATCAATTATTTGCAAAACACGTAACAATCAATTTAATAAAATCCAACATTTCTGTATATTTTTTCCAGTGTACTTTTGTATAATCTTCCTTTTTGTCGCAAATTAAGATCCTATTATATAAACGTTAAAACCTTCCTGCTGCTACTTATTATCTCAATGGGCTCCCATTCATCGCAAATTGTAACTTTTCTTTCTGATAGTATATTATTTTCTGGAGTACAGCGAAGCTCAGGTGAAGTACCTTGTCATTAATATTACACTTGAAGTCGAAGCGTGGATTTAGCTGCGAGCGAACGGCGTTATAACAGAGGTCGTGATAGTAGATACATATTAAGTCCATCCATAAAAATGTTTTCCCTAAAGTCAGCTTGGGTGGGCATGAATGAGATTCTAAATATGCCACACACACACACACACACACGTGCACGTGCACACACACACACACTATCATTACTCCAGAAGCCTCCAGCGAGCGCTTCCCATCTCCAAAGTCTTAAGAGCAGCACCGCACACCCTTCATGTCCTCTTGGCAGATCCTCATTTGACAACATGTTTTTCATGGCTCTGGAGAGCGACTGGAAAATTGTTCGCACGTTATATTGCCTCACTTTTTTTTTTGTTTAACGGTGTGATAAAATATATGGTTAATAATGAATGTGGTTCGTAATAAAACGTCGAGGTGTGGTTTTATTCTAATTCCTCCTCTGGGGATTCACTTATTGAGCGTCTTCTTCTGTATCATATGACGCCAAATTATTTGTATTTCCGTAGCAGATAATCATCAGAAAAGTATGTCCATCACTCTCTGAGTTTGGGTCGTGGGGGCAGCAGCTGGAGGGAAGAGGCCCAGACCTTCCTCCTAATTCCCAGGCCAATCTAGACGTATTGTCTTGGCTCTGACCCGAGGTCTCCTCCCATTTACACAGGCCACGATTCAACCTAAAAACTTGAACTGGTGAGTGGACACCTTCTAACTACCCTTGCTTACTGGGACTACTGACTCATCAATTATTTGGTTTTAGTTAGTAGAGACATTTATTTTTTTATCGCTATTCGAAACTTTTAGATCTTAGACTCATAGGAAAACATGGCGAATCCAATTTGGATTAAAAAAGTTGTTGTTTTGTTTGTGTAAAATCAAGCTAAATATACATGTTTTATTTATTTTTCTGAGGTTATAAATGTGACATAAACTAATATCAGAGATGGTTCAAAGTCACAGCAGCTTTATTTGGATCATCGACGTCCGAACTTTCTCTGACGCAAACGACTCCTTTGGATTTTTTTGATACTGTGTTGCATTCGTGTGAGCCTTTCATTGTCACTCTCACTATGTGTAGTATTGCTTTGATTGTGTATCTGCTTATCAGAGACGTTTAGTTTGTTCCTCTGCGATGAGTCGGGTGAACGAATGTTTGTAACGTTTGTAACTCTACGCTTTGATCAATGAGCTGTCGATACATTTTTTTTTGAATACATATAAAAGCACCTTTTTTCCAATATTCCTTATATTCACTTAAAATCTTTTAAAGGGGGAATAAATAACACAAACGCTGGACAACACACTCCTGAAACAAAAACCCTATAGTCATATTTAGAGACCAGTAATGAATAACATGGTGTTTTAGAACCTTGAAACATTGTGGAGAACACTCACAAATAGCATTTTGTCATTTTCTTCAGTCAGGGAAGAACCTAATCCTTCATTTAAAAAGTTTTCATTTACAGGTAGAGACTTTAGAAAGTATTCAACCTTTTGAAGAACTTTTCCAATCGTTAATGGCGGGAAAACGTTGTTGTTGTACGGCATGTTCTCGTTCATGCTAGCTCAGAAGCTAGCTCAGCTAGCAAGTCATGGAACGACCCAAATCTTACCACTGGTTTATTGTAAGCTTGTTTTACTTATTTATCTCACCTTGTTAGAAGAATGACCGTTGATTTCTGGAAGAAAAAGTATTACAAAGAATGCTAAATAACTTAGCGTTAGCATAAATTGTTGTTTTTTTGTTGCAGAAAAGGCCTCGCCTGAACTTAAGAACATAAATCTTGTTCAAAACTTACATATTGTCGTCATCATTAATGTTTTTTTCATCAGTTTGTAAAATGTTTATTAATAAGTTTGTTACGTTTTGATATATTTTGCAACTCTAAGTTTTGATCAATGATCTGTTTGGTACATGATAAGTAATTCGAGATCAATAATTGTCCATACATTTTTTTAAACTCATATAAAATCACTTTTTTCCCTTTTTTTTATATTCACTTATATAATAAGTATATTTTAAAGGGGCACACAAATCACAAAAATGCGGGGCAAAAGTCCTAAAACAAAAACCCTATAGTATTAATATTTAAAGACGAGCAATGAATAACAATTGGAGTTCTGTCTTCTAAAAGTATTGTGGAAAAATTGTGGAAACCACTTACAAACAGAATTTTGTCATTTTCTTTTCTGAGGAAACAAAATCAAAAACACATTTTCACTTGCAAGGTCGAGACTTCAGACAGTATAGAACTTTTTTCAAATGTTAATGGTGGTAAAATGTTGTTGTTATTGTTGGGCATATTCTCGTTCATGCTAGCTCAGAAGCTAGCTCAGCTAGCAAGTCATGGAACGACCCAAATCTTACCACTGGTTTATTGTAAGCTTGTTTTACTAATTTATCTCACCTTGTTAGAAGAATGACCGTTGATTTCTGGAAGAAAAAGTATTACAAAGAATGCTAAATAGCTTAGCATTAGCATAAATTGTTGTTTTTTTGTTGCAGAAAAGGCCTCGCCTGAACTTAAGAACATAAATCTTGTTCAAAACTTACATATTGTCGTCATCATTAATGTTTTTTTCATCAGTTTGTAAAATGTTTATTAATAAGTTTGTTACGTTTTGATATATTTTGCAACTCTAAGTTTTGATCAATGATCTGTTTGGTACATGATAAGTAATTCTAGATCAATAATTGTCCATACATTTTTTTAAACTCGTATAAAATCACTTTTTCCCTTTTTTTTATATTCACTTATATAATAAGTATATTTTAAAGGGGCACACAAATCACAAAAATGCGGGGCAAAAGTCCTAAAACAAAAACCCTATAGTATTAATATTTAAAAACAAGCAATGAATAACGATTGGAGTTCTGTCTTCTAAAAGTATTGTGGAAAAATTGTGGAAACCACTTACAAACAGAATTTTGTCATTTTCTTTTCTGAGGAAACAAAATCAAAAACACATTTTCACTTGCAAGGTCGAGACTTCAGACAGTATAGAACTTTTTTCAAATGTTAATGGTGGTAAAATGCTGTTGTTATTGTTGGGCATGTTCTCGTTCATGCTAGCTCAGAAGCTAGCTCAGCTAGCAAGTCATGGAACGACCCAAATCTTACCACTGTTTTATTGTAAGCTTGTTTTACTTATTTATCTCACCTTGTTAGAAGAATGACCGTTGATTTCTGGAAGAAAAAGTATTACAAAGAATGCTAAATAGCTTAGCATTAGCATAAATTGTTGTTTTTTTGTTGCAGAAAAGGCCTCGCCTGAACTTAAGAACATAAATCTTGTTCAAAACTTACATATTGTCGTCATCATAAATGTTTTTTTCATCACTTTGTAAAATGTTTTTAAACTTCAATTTGTTATGAATGACATTATTACAAGACAGTTTAACAACGGACTGAACTTGAGAACTTGAGAACTTGATTCAAGATGGCGCCGCTCACGCAGCTGCTGTTTACAACAGCTCTATTGTATCAACTTGTTTTAAAAAACAAAATAAGTGACTTTCTATATGATCCTTGACCTCACGAGGGCCACAGAGTATAGTGTGAGCAACACACTCACCCTGGTCTACCTTCAGTTTGAGCAACAATTAAGTCAAAGTTTTCTTTCTTCTATGATGTTCTTGAACTGATTTAAACACATTTATGAACTGAAAAACTTTTGTATTGAGATTTAAATCACACGTAATCCAGCAACACAGCAAGAACAAACGCACAATTTCCCAAAAACCAGGATCAAAACGAAAAGCAAATTTCCTCAAACATGAAAACCTCAGCAGGCGTTTATTCACTCGTGATCTGGCAAACATTAACCCCCCCTTCCAAAAAAAAAAAAAAAAAATCCATCGTTGATGAGCCATGAATCAAAAGATGAGGCGCCGAAATCTCCCAGCAGGTGGATAAGACGGGCCTGTAAAGAAGTTTTCCATTCATCCCTTTCTTTGAGCATGTTTTTTGTATTTATCGAAGCATTTTTCTTGTGTCCGTACAACAGGAACTATCTCTTTCTTCCCCATCTGCTTTTATTTGTTTGATTATACTTCATGATCTTCTTTAAATCGTCGGGACACATTTGTGGGGAAAAAACGCATGCATGGGATTCATCTGATCTGGATCCAGGAAATTAAAGCTCCGGCGGAGAAAGCCAGACGCGAGTCTGCTTTCAATTTGTCATTTACTGGAGCAGAGATGTATAGCTGAGAGCCTACACATCTGTCACAAAAAAGGCTTCTTTTGGTGCGACTGCAGAGGTTTAGACGATGTTCTCTGGTGGGTTTTTTTTAAACATAAAGAAAACCAACAGGATACACGAATATCGTTGATCCGTTCGAGCTCAATTGAATGTGTTATACAAGACAGAACCAAACAAACAGGAAAGGAAAGATTTTGTTTTGAGTTTTTTCGGGGCTGAAAACTTTCAGGATAAGACTTTTTTTTTTCTGTTCTCCAAGGATTCTTCTTCCTGTGTAAATAAAGTAAATAAACTTGATTAGTAAAATGGTGTGTTTTCAAGTAAAGAAGTATTTAAGGAAAGAAGGACTTAGACTTTAGACTTTCTTTTATTGTCAGAATTACACAGAACAACACAGCCGTGAAACTGGCAATGCAATTTCGTTGCTTGGCAACCATTAAAAAACACAGCATAGAATGACTGTATATAAATAAGTATGAATAGATAAATATGAATAAGTACAAATAGGGCAAGGGTTGTGAAGAACAGAGTGCAGACAGAGTGGAAAAGAATAACCAATTATTGAGCTAGCGCTTTATTGTTGACTGTTTTTGGTTTATAGTTTCGATTTAAATGACCTTGGTCACATGGACCGTGGACTACGGTTCAGCCAATGGGGGGCTTGGTAAAGGTACATTACTTAAAGGTGAAAGTTCACCGATTCATAATTTTGATAGTTAGTAAAAAATATCTAGTATCTACATATCTATCTACTTATCTACGTATATAACTACGTATCTATCTACGCATCTAAGTATCTCTCTATGAATCCATCTACCTATCTTTCTATGTATCTACGTATGTATCTACGTATATAACTACGTATATACGCATCTATCTACGTATATAACTACATATCTACATATCTATCTACATATCTAAGTATTTACTTATCTATCTACTTATCTACGTATATAACTAAGTATCTATCTAAGTATCTCTCTATGAATCCATCTACCTATCTTTCTATGTATCTACGTGTATAACTACGTATATACGCATCTATCTTCGTATATAACTACATTTCTACGTATCATCTATGTATATAACTACGTATATACGCATCTATCTACGTATATAACTACGTATCTATGAATATAACTGTGTATCTACGTATATAACTACTTATCTACGTATATAACTATGTATATTACTAAGTATCTACGTATGTATGTAAGTACGTATATAAGTACGTATCTATCTAAGTATCTATCTATGTATCCATCTACCTATCTTTCTAAATATACATATATAACTACGTATCTACTTATATAACTATGCATCTATGTATAAAACTACGTAGCTACCCATCTATCTACATATCTATGTCTATAACTACATATATAACTAAGTATCTACGTATCTATCTACATATCCATACATATCCATGTATCAGGTGTTTGTATTTTTGTATATATTCATTAATTTACTCTAAAAATATTATTACATTTCTTTCCACACCATCAACAAGAGATGACAAAAAATGACCAAGAAGAAGTTTGAGAAAAAAAACCTTCATCTTTTTTTGTTTAAAATTGAAGGTTTTCGTTCTGTTCATCTTTTTTTTTTAGTGTTCAGCAGAATTTATCCTTTAAAAAAATCCCACGGTTTTTGGTGAATCATCACACTTTTATATTGTGTTATTAAACACAACTGTCATATAAATCACTGGTGCTCTGTTATCCCTCGCGGGTTTTTTTTTTTTTTTCTGGGCTTTGCCACGCTGTCTGTCTCCTCGCATGCCAATCTGGCAGACTTCACATCTGGATCACTGTTATTATGACAATCACAGCGTTTAACGGGCCAATATTCTCGGCGCTATTATACAACGCGCTTAATGAGAAGCCCGTCGCTTGTCAGCCAGGATGAAAGTCTGAATATTCCGAAAGACTCGTAAGTACTTACTGTAACTTCAGTCTTATCTGAGGGAGTGACGTCTTTTTTTCAGGAAATGATTCTATCTTTTCTCTAAAATCTTCCCTTTCGTTTGCCTACTTGCTACTTCTTTAAGGTTTGAAGGACACGTAAAGAAATGAAACCCTTGCTCTCAGGCTGTCGCCTAGTGATGACATCATGAAGTTACAATATTTTCACAAGTTGTTGAAGAGTTTAAGGATTTAAGGATAAAAAGAAACAATTTCAATTGATAGTGATCCAAGCTAGGGGCAGGTGGAGTGGAGTTTTTATGTTCTCCCCGTGTTGCGTGGGTTTACTCCGGACACTCCGGTTTCCTCCCACAGTCCAAAAACATACAGAGGTTGATTGAGAACTTGGGGAAATTGTCCATAGGTACGAGTGTGTGTGAATGTTTGTGTGTCTTTGTGTCCTGCGACAGCCTGGCGTCCTGTCCAGGGTGTCCCCCGCCTCTCGCCCTATGATGCTGGGATAGACTCCAGGCCCCCCATGCCCCCCATAAGGGATTAAACGGCAGAAAATGAATGATCTAAGGTCGTTGATACTTGCTGGTCTAACAGAAGTTTATACTTCTATTTAAATGATCTTGGTCACATGGACCGTGGACTAAGATTCAGCCAATCAGGGACTTTGTCAATAATATTTTGTGTGAGTTGGGAAAAGTAAGGCAATCGAAGCATCACCAGACCAGAAAGAGACAAAAAGGACAGAAGCAAAAAAAAAGATCGGATTGAGAAATATATTTTCTATTAATATAGATGGTTAATGAATCCAATAGTAAGTGAAGGATGTGACATCATTACCAGATGTCAGCCAGGATACGATCCATACTTCGGACACTTTCTGTAACTCCAGTGTATCAGCATTAACTCAATATATTACAGATCAGTAAACTAGCCAAATATGTTAAACTTATACTGATGGTTCAATATTCAAATGTATTTTTTTGGAGTTACAGGCAGAAATACATGTCCACATGATGGTCGCAACCAGAGCTAACTTTTTTTTAGCCTTTGTCTTCGTCCAAAAAGACACTTGAAATCATCCAAATATTGCTCGTCTGTAACGTCCGTCTTGTATTGAAGCCTTAACATAAGGAATTGTTGAATTATGAAATCTCATTGGGAGTGCTATCGATATTTAGCCAGGGTGTTTACTGTCTGTGTAGCATGTTAGCCTTTTAGCTTCTGCTTCAAACAAGCTTAAACTATAGCATTGTTGATTTGTTTTCTATGAATAAAATCTCTTGTCTGGGATTCAATACAAGAGGAAAGTTACAGACGATCAGCATGGAGGTGTTTGGATGTTTTAAACTGTCTTTTTGTCGTACAAGGAGGACCAAAAAAAGTGACCGTCGTTCGCAATTGCATATGAACATACATTTATTCCGGTAACTCCAAAAAGACACGGATTACTCTAAATATAATACCAGCTCTTAGTCGACATGAGAGTAGAAAATGAGTGAAATCCCTTTAATTCTATTTGGGATCATCTTGTTGTAAAGGCACTTTAGAAATAACCATTACTTACTTATTGTCTTACTTAAGGAACTCAAGCCTAAGATTCCTGCTGACTCAGCGTTGTGTCGAGATCCTTATGCTCTTGATGCACATTTGAGATCCGTTACCAAGAATAGCGACGCTCTCACGGACTCGTCTGGATGTGTCACCTCTGTTCGGAATGTTCAATGAACACGTTGCCACGATTAATTGGGGCGCACTCGGAACTCTAATTACCCACCAGACTGTGGGTCTCACGTGTCAGACGGGGTCCAGACGCTATCAGAGTGTGTCATCTATCTGTGAACGTTCCACGTATGAGTCACGGTGACTAATCTGAGCACCATAAAAAAAACTAGTTTCATTTTATAACCGAAACCATTAAGTAAGTAAGTAAGTAATTTTTATTTATATAGCGCTTTTCCAAACCAGGGTCACAAAGCGCTTAAACAATCAAAACAATACTCAAAAAAGTATATACTTTAAAGATCAAGATGATACTGAGAACAACACAGGAGTTCCAGAAATCAAGGAAAAGCCTGAACAAATAGAAACGTCTTAAGGTGTTTCTTAAAGGAGTCAGTAGATCCATCAAGCGCAAAGACAGAGGAAGATCGTTCCAAAGCTTAGGAGCAACAGCCTGGAAGGATTTCTCTCCTCTGGTCCTGAACCGTGTTCAGGAACCATCAGTAGATTCTGGGGTGTAAGTCTGGATCAGATCACTGATGTGAGGAGGAGACTGACCATGAATAGATCTGAAAGTAAGAACCAGAATTTTAAAGTTGATCCTGAAAGAAACTGGAAGCCAGTGAAGAGTTTTAAGGATCGGAGAAATGTGAGTTCTTCTACTAGAGCGGCTCAGAATTCTCGCTGCAGAGTTTTGTATGAACTGCAGGCGAGACAGATATTTCTTGTTTAGACACCAAAATAAACTGTTACAGTAGTCTAAACTAGAAGACACAAACGCATGGATTACAAGCTCCAGATCGTGTTGTTACACCATTTTTTCCTAAGTTTAGAGATTTTTCTCAGTCGAAAGTATTGAAATCACGCTATCCATCAATACTATTATTGATGGATAGCGTGTTTTCTGTCGACCAGGCTTCTGCAGCCAGAATTTTAAAGTTGATCCTGAAAGAAACTGGAAGCCAGTGAAGAGTTTTAAGGATCGGAGAAATGTGAGTTCTTCTACTAGAGCGGGTTTAGAATTCTCGCTGCAGTGTTCTGTATCAACTGCAGACTATGGATTTAAACACCTGCTTCCAAAACAGCCGCCAATCACCTCCCATCAGGCTCATCCAGAGTCCGGTTTGATGGAGAGGAGGTGTGAAAAGATGAAATAAACCAGTGTGACAGAAAAAGAGCCTGAAGTCTTAACCTTCCTCCCCCCCCCCCCCGACTGCACTCTCTACCTCCTCCTTTCGTTCGCACTCCCTCTTCCGCTCCTCCTCTTCGCAACTTTATTTGCTGCCTCACTCCGTCTGCGTTCCCTCCCAGCGCTTCCCTTCTTTCTGTCAGTCTCCGTCTCCCCGGCTGTGAGCAGACAGGCAGAGACAGGAGACGTTGTTGTGCTCGCAGTCTAACACTATCAGCTCATAAATCCCTGTCAACAGCTTGTACGTCTCCTGGCTTCTCGCTCCCTCCCTCCGCCGGGTACGAAGCGAAGGAACCCGATGACCCCGCCGGGCGTGACTTTGGCTGGCACCGGCGCTTTGACGGGAACGTGGACGGACAGCGGGACGTCGCAGTAACGGGAGCGCCGTCTCGCTCGGAGTGACAAATAATTCATGTTCCCCCGAAATCATGTGGTTTACGAAGACAAAAAAGATTATGATGGTGTCGAGAGTCCCGAGTCAAACTATGTTTGGCTCTGTATTGACGATCCCACTTCTGACGCCATTTCTTATGTAAGACAGAGAGCACAAAGATCCTTGTCATCTTATCTCGCTGTAAGATTTTCTGTTGTCATTGTACAGCCTTTAAAATGAAAGGTAATTACTTTGGGTTTCTGGCATTCCAAAAAAGCAAATGTAATGTGTTAACATGTTTTTTAAGGCAGCTGGACAACGTTGTATTGAGTTATCAGGGTTTTTAAAGAAGGATAGATCTTGCTGCTTTAAAAAACAGAGGCTTCAAAACAAATGACTTCAAAGGTTAATTAAGGTTAGCATTATGTTTTGTTTTTTTTAAATGTGAGCTAAAATATGTTTTTGTAGAGGAAAACTGTACGTAGATATGTAGATAGATACCTAGATATGTAGATATATATACCTAGATATGTAGATAGATATGTAGATACTTAGATAGATACGTAGATATGTAGATAGATACCTAGATATGTAGATATATACCTAGATATGTAGATAGATATGTAGATACTTAGATAGATACGTAGATATGTAGATGGATACGTAGATATGTAGATAGATACCTAGATATGTAGATAGATACGTAGATACTTAGATAGATACGTAGATATGTAGATAGATACATAGATAGATATGTAGTTATATACGTAGATGGATACGTAGATATATAGATGGATACGAAGATACATAGATGGATACAAAGATATGTAGATAGATACATAGATACATAGATAGATATGTAGTTATATACGTAGATGGATACGTAGATATATAGATGGATACGAAGATACATAGATGGATACATAGATATGTAGATAGATACGTAGATACATTGATAGATATGTAGTTATATACGTAGATAAATACGTAGATACCTAGATAGATACATAGATGTATATGTAGATACATAGATAGATACGTAGATGGAAACCAACATATATACTTAGATATATATGTAGATATATACATAGATATGTAGATAGATACATAGATACATAGATAGATATGTAGTTATATACGTAGATAGATGCGTAGATAAATACGTAGATACATAGATAGATACGTAGATACGTAGATATCTACGCAGATATGTTGATACATACGTAGATATGTAGATATATACGTAGATATGTAGCTAGATATGTAGATATGTAGTTATATACGTAGATAGATAAGTAGATACTTAGATAGATACATAGACACGTAGATACGTAGATACATAGATGAAGATAAAAGGGTTTTGAACAATTTTATGGTGGGGGTAGGACTTTAGATACACATATATAATAACTATTAATATGGAAATATAAATACATTGAAATTGGAATTCGTGGCAGCTGTTCTTCCTCTGAATATAGTTGGTTGAACCATCTTTTCCTCGCCACAGAAATGCTACACTTTCTTTTACCCAAAAAAAAAAAAAGCAATCGTAAAGCATTAAATAATTGTCTCTCACAAACCGTACGACCCAACCGTACAGACAGGTTCACCTTCTGTCTTGCTCTCCCTGTTCCTTCCTCCCCGTCTTTTCGTTCCCTCAGGCGATCCTTGCCAGACAGCCGTCACTGACAAGTGCTTCCTGTGGTTGAGGGTAAACACCTGGGTAATGAGGCTACACTGCACCAGAAAACACCCCACACAATGCAAGGCAGTTTAAACACACACCAGTCTCACACCCAGTTCACTGGGTCACGCCGGCACAGAGGCGCAAACAGACGAGCGCATTTACATCCGCGGATCCAAACAACAGTGCAGCACAAACAGAAGCTCCAAATGCACATGGACACTTATGCAAATGGTTTGTCAGATTGATTAAATAGCGGTGAGCCAACACCAGTGAAAAGCCCAAACCAAACACACACAGACAGAAGTTCACTGAGGCACTGTGGAGTGAATCGAGGTGAGGGGAGGGTGAGCCAAAGTTTCACAATCATTAATAACTCATGCCGCTAACTTCCAAAAACAAATCTGGCTCACAGGTTGCTGAGAAGCCGATGTCGGCGCGAGCTTGTCATAGAAACTTTCGTGGAGCCGAGTGAACTTCTGTATTTGCATCGTAAGTAGGATGATTGGTGATTCTGAAGGTCTGTTTCTGTGTGCGGTATCTATTTATGGTGGCTGTGGTTCTTCTGCTGACTCGAGCCACTGTTGGAGTTCCAGATGTTCCTTTAAAGGTCTAAGTGTGTCTTAAATAGATCTATTGTATCATCAGTGTGTGTTTGTACAAAACTCTCTTTTCATTGAACTATTGACATTAGAAAATGATCTTAAGCCCCGCCCACTGAAACCAATTATTGTTTTTTCTGGGTATAAAATCTTGTTTACCATCACCACGCCCACTCTGCTGTGATTGGTCAAACATCAAGGTTTGTCAACGCGTGTCATAAATCCTGGAAGTCTCCATCTCCAAGGGACTCGTTGTATAAACAAAGCGGGGCATGATCACAGCTGGCTGGAGGAGGTGTGAAGCCATTATAACTTCATAATACTCTCGTAACCTCTCGTTCGCCCAGATTTCAGACGGGGGAGAACTTAGTACTTTATAAAGTACTAAGTTCAAAACATGGTCATGATGAGTGACTTACTGGATCTTGGAGAGGAAGATTCAACATTTGAACATGTGACTAAAGACAAAAGCTATTTTTACTCTCTGGTAAATCATTGGTTCAAACTGTGAGTCATATAAGACTAATAGAGGCAGAGTTTGTCTTATCTTTATCTTACACTTTTTGAACTTCTCTGTGGTGCATGTCCTGTCAAGTAGAAAAGTATAGTTTTTGGGATAAATACATCTAATATAATATCAGTTGGGGTTACTGAAATAAATTGGAATTGTTTGCTCGAAATCACACACATGGCTGAGTGAAAACATTGTAAATGTCGACAAAACTGAAACTCTGGTTATTGCTTCTGATGATTAGGTTCCAGGGTTGAATCAGTATTTGGGTGACTTAAGTCAGTCTGTCAAACTGAGCCTGAGAAACCTGGGTGTTGTTTTTGACAAAGTCTCCAAATGTCTCCAGTACAACACTGCAGAAAACTGACCAGAAACTGTTTCCTTCAACTGATAAAATTCTCTAAACTTAGGAAAATGAGGTCACAACATGATCTGGAGCTTGTAATCCATGCGTTTGTTTCTTCTCCTCTGGACTATTGTAACAGTTTGTTTTCATGTCTTAACAAGAAGGATCTGTCTCGCCTGCAGTTAATACAAAACTCTGCAGCCAGAATTCTGAGCCGCTCTAGTAGAAGAACTCACATTTCTCCGATCCTTAAATCTCTTCACTGGCTTCATGGTCAGACCTTCCATCAGTGATCTGATTCAGACGTACACCCCAGCTCGGGCTCTGAGGTCTGTGGATCAGAATCTACTGATGGTTCCTGAACACGCTTCAGGACCAGAGGAGAGAAATCCTTCCAGGCTGTTGCTCCTAAGCTTTGGAACCATCTCTGTGTTTGATGATCTACTGACTCCTTCAAGTAACATCTTAAGACATTCTTATTTTTGCTTTCCCCTGATTTTCTGGGACTCCTGTGTTTGTCTTATGTGTCATGGCCTTTTAAAGTATATATTTTAACTGTGTATTTGTGTTTTTGATTGTTAAAGCGCTTTGTGACCCTGGTCTAAAAAGTCACTTTAGAAAT